>NC_143562.1:21405000-21625000 GCF_054136105.1 Typopeltis vanoorti | reverse complement strand
GGGTTAGCAGGCGCCTCGGGTATCTATGGACGGTTTTTTACTCCTTTGGAAAATTGCAAAATTTCATGACACACAATCCTGTAATCGATATCCAATCTACTTACGACAAATCTTGAAGGTTAATGTCTCATCTCGAAATTCTAAAATTAGCATGTCATGCAATTTCTTAACGCCTCGGGTATCTATGGACGGTTTTTTACTCCTTTGGAAAATTGCAAAATTTCATGACACACAATCCCTTCCCTGTGAAATGTCACAGCGCAACCAACTAGAAATACGGATAATCCTTAGTTTTTGAATTAAGCAACTTTTTAGAAGTGACTCTTTCCTTTGCAACGGTCGGTTGTTTAACATTGTAGTCTACGGGAGAGCGCTGCGCACGTCGTGATGCGTTAGCAAGCGTCTCGGTATCTATGGATGGTTTCTTACTCCTTTGGAAAATTGCAGACAAAATTTG
Organism: Typopeltis vanoorti; assembly: GCF_054136105.1. Classification (NCBI taxonomy): domain Eukaryota; kingdom Metazoa; phylum Arthropoda; class Arachnida; order Uropygi; family Thelyphonidae; genus Typopeltis; species Typopeltis vanoorti. Next base: position 21,624,543 of record NC_143562.1, on the reverse strand, counting down.
AACATTTATGTCTCCTCTCGAAATCCAAAATTAGCATGTCATGCAATACCCGAGGCGCCTGCTAACGCATCACGAAGTGTGTAGCTGTCTCCCATAGACATTGTTAAACAACCGACCGTTGCAACGGAAAGAGTCCCTTCTCAAAAGTTGCTTGATTCAAAAACTAAGGATTATCCGTATTTTCCAATTGGTTGCGCTGTGAAGGGTTTGTTTGTCATGCAATTTTCCAAAGGAGTAAAAAACCATCCATAGATACCAAATACATATATTCTATAATTGATATCCGATCTACTTACGTCTTAGATTCCACTTTAATTCACCAACATAAACAGCAAAAACTCGAATTATGTCTTCAAGGAACCCTTTCCGACTGTTGACTCTTCGCTGCATTTGCAACAAACACGACACCATTACTAGATAACAGGAACTTGCACTGCGCCACCTGCTAAGGTAAAATTTAGGAAAATATTTGTTAAAAATAACAAAATCAGAAAGGGCAGAAACCGGTTGTCACTGAATATATAAAATAACAGTACCCTATTGTCTTTTGTTACATTCATTACAACATTACAATTACATACTACTGTATTATAAAAATACAATATAAGTATAATAGCAAACAAATTATTTCTAATGCAGTAGTCGTATTATGCAATAATGACGAATAGTACTGCATCAAATATTTCCGGGAGTTTCATCACGGAAGGTAAGCTTTGTTTGCATCCTAACAGTATTTTTGATACAGAATCGTCATCCATTCATACATACTGGGTAGCATTTGAACCATAGCCAATGAAATAAGAACTCATGCAATTTACAGACTAAAAATACTGTAGCTGGTAGAGATAGCGATGATGGTAGTGTTAATAATAGTAGTGTTCTTGTGTGTATTTGGAGAATTAAATAGTAGGGAAGACGGTGAGACGTTTGTATTGGATAAGAGTAGAGTACATTGACTTCCCGCGATGTTTTTAGAATTCCTTGGGGGGAGTAATAACAATAATAATAACATAAATAATAATAATAAATAAAAAATAACAATAATATTTATGCCCACTCTCTACTCTTCACTTGAAATATATAAAAAATCACACTTCGTTATTTACTAAACCTTTCCTTCCACTTGTTCTACCGTTCAAAAAATCGTTCCTATATCTATTTAGGAAATAACTCAGAACGGTTTAAGTCTCAGTTGTCTAACAAAATCAGTAGATTACAAGCCTTCAGTCTGCTTTGGTCCTCGCATCTAATATTTCAAATTACAGGAATAGACAATTTGTGAAGTTGATTAAAGTCAGAATCCTGGAGGTGGTGGGTAAGAATATGATACTCTATTTGGAAGTCGGATGGGTGTGGAGCTACATGGTTTTGTTTAATGCGGTGTTATGTTTGTAATTTATTAACTTTTTACGCTGGTGTTCAAAACTTAAGAACAAATCTTATTTCTGATACAATGAGATAACTAAAAGCAAATAAAAGCGAAAATTCAGAAGAAACAGATTGTTGCAAGTTGTATAACTGAGGATTTTCAGCTGAAAGCAGGTACACATTCAAATATTCGAAACGCGCCAAAGAAGACACGTGGTAGCATTCCGAACGAAAGCTACCGCTAAGCGAACAGTCTTTGAAGAAAGTTCTTTTCGTGAAGGAATAAAGTAGCCAACTTGGATGTGTTATTTGATGTTGTACTGCATCAATGATTTCACACTGCGAAGAAATTATTGGAAGGGCTTAAAATTACTGATACTGCCAGACAATTCGGGATCTGACAGAACTTTGTATCCATATTCTAGTGTCAGCATTTCAAAGCAGTGAAATGTGTTCTAGACGTTTGCAAAGACGTCGCTCTCGGTCTAATGACGAGCAGGAAGACATATTTTTTTGATATAACATCAAAACTGAACGATGCACTACAGCAGGTCAGCTTGAAAATCAGCTTCATTCAAGCATAGGTAGACGAACCTCTCGATAAACAGTGACAGGCTGCAAGAAGAATGACCGTACGCCCAATGGCATGTTGTCCGAGTGTATTCTGTGAAGTGTGGTGCTCTGATCATAGGGTGGAGAGGCATTATCCTCAGTTGACATACTGAGCTACAAATGCTGCAGAAAAGGGACTATGACTGGCGAACGATATTGCAACGTAATTTTTGAGAGTCATGTTCGAATGATTCCTAGTACTGCAAGCGAATAATTAATTTATATGGATGATAATTCTAGACCTAATCGTGCACTAAGTGTAGAGTTACCTTCTGGAAACAGAGGATATTAATCTAATCTAGTGGCTGAGTTGCCGCCCAGATCTCAACCGAGTAGAACACATTCGGAAAGCAATATTTAGATGCATTGCTGCTCGAAATACCCTTCCAAAAACAAATAAGACATCATTATTATTCTGAATGAAGAGTTGGACAGTTTGCTTCAAGAACTCCTGAATGACTTGATGCTAAGAATGGAATGACATTCTGAGAGTTGTATCGCATTTCAGGGGACATATTTCGCACTCAAATTTCTCGACGAATATATTTCTGTAAGGACATTTAATCCTTAAATGCATCCTTAGTATGCCGCCAATACAATTATGTCCATGTTTGGCTGTAATCATGAAACTGTTTTCATAAATAGGTAAAAATCAGGTTGATACTTCGCTTTTGGACACTAGTGTGTAACAGAATGACAGCTGACTTGGACAGGGGAATGGTTACACGGTGAAACGGCTGCATTTTGCTAAGACTTTTGAAAACATGCCAAGAACTCTACTTTTACACAAAGAGAACAAACAGATTTGGATATTTGACTGTAATGTGGATCTGAGAATGGTTTAAGGAAACGTACCAGAAAGTAGTGTATAGCAGCAGAGTCCAGGATGAAGCACGTAAACAGTGGTGTGCCGCCAGGCTCGGTGATTGGCCTATTATTGTTCAAGTTTTACATAAATCATAGAGGAAATAACTTGAAGGGAGATATTCAGTAGTTTGTTGACAAGGCAACATTGGGTAGCGCAATAATTAATCCAGTTGATGGAGAAAGCTTGTAGGCTGATTTAAGTATGGTGGCAGAATGGGCAGAATATGAAGGACGTCAGTTAACTGTGGAAAAATGTAAAGTTATGCAATTGGGGATTAAAAGATTACAAGCTCTGTATCGCATTGATGAAAGTGTACTTCAGTAGATCGATGAGTTTAGGAAATTGTGGGTTTTGGTGGATAGAGATTTGAAGTTCAGAGGGCATTTTCCTTAGGTGTCCAAGATAGCTCTTACGATTACGTGGTTATTGTAGAACACACTGACATGTAGATATAAAATAGTTATTATTTATTTATTTTTTATTTTGTAAGTTCCATATTCTAATACAAAAGAGAATTTAATTTTACATTTTACACTTGCAACAGGATATTTTTAATACCGATATGCATTATCCTGAAGAAAGCTTCCTTAATTCTGTGCGAAAAAAAATATTCTTTTATTCCGGTTTTGTATTTGTTTGGGTTAGTTTTATTTCTTATTGTTAAAAGTAGTGTGTTAAATATTTTTTGTGCTAAATAAGTGAAATGTTTGTGTAATGCTTCTTTATTTGCTTTAGAAACTATATATTTTAGGCTCTTATATCTACTAAGGAAAGCATCTTGTTTGATATTTTCGTATTCTTTAGCTTTTTTTATGAATAATAGCATCCTATAATCGAATAAATATCTAAGGTATGGTATGGTTTATTTATTACATATTGCGGTATCCTTATATTTGTTTCTAGTTAAGATTTTAATTTCTTTATTCTGAATCGATACCAAAGGTTTCAGCGTAGTGCGAAAGATTCCTTTCGAACTTAATATATCATATTGTGGTTTGCTTTCAATCCAGGCAGAACATAATGTTTTTAACAAATTTAAATTTAAGAATCTATTTAAGTAGTAAAGTCTGTTTAACATAATCCTTATTTTATTTACGATATCGGTAATATGCGGTTTCCAGCTTAAATTACTATCACGTTTTAATCGCAGGTAAGTTATTACACTGACTTTTTCTATTTCCTAATAGTTGCAATTTAAATTTGTCCTGCAAGAAATGGACAAGGCAATGACTTGGGAGTTATTTTGGAAACAGAACTTAAGTTTAGAGAGCATATTGCAAATGTTGCAAAAACATCACATCAAATTACATGTTTATTAGAGAACACACTGAAAAGCAGGGATAAGGATGTGATTGTCCCACTTTATAATGCATTAATAAGACTGCATTTGGACTATGTCACACAGATCTGGTCACCAAGATTTCTAGGTGATGAAGAAATGGTGGAGAGGATACAGAGGCAAGTTACAAAGATTGTTATAAATCTATGGGATGTTTCCTACGAGGAGAGATTGAAGGTCTGTAGGCTCCAAAATCTAGCTGATAGACGTTGAAGAGGAGATATGATATCTGCATGGAAATTATTAAAGGGATTTTATAGGATTGACACTGATGAATTTTTTAAGACCAGTGCAGGAAGGGATATTGTTTACGAGTGTGGTTAATAAGGGTATTAGGACTAGAAGTTTTGCTTGGAGGGTTGTGACTGGATGGAATACATAGCCAGAGGGATTGTGAATGCTGCGTCTGTTAATGAATTTAAGGATAAGTATGACAGGTATTGCGTGAGTAATGGTTAGTGTATCTATATAGGGTCCCCAGCGATGAGTCTTTTAACTCCATGGAGACACTGCTATAATAATAATAATAATAATAATAATAATAATAATTATTATTATTATTATTATTATTATTATTAGTAGTAGTAGTAGTAGTAGTAGTAGTAGTAGTAGTAGTAGTAGTAGTAGTAGTAGTATACTAATGCAAAATTAGTTGTCCAGTGAAGTTCATTTTACCTGTTGTAATTCGTAAGTTAAAATTTACATATTTAGTTTTTGAGACATTCGCACTGAGTTTGTTTGAGTGGGACCAATTAGATACTTTTAAAGTATCAGCATTCACTATGGTTTGCATTTTTTTCGGCTGTCTGTAGAGAAACTTAGTTCTGTATCATCTGCAAAAGTATTTAGTTTACTGTTTAGTTTAAGATTGGAAGTCATTAATATAAATATTAAATAAAACTGGTCCTAAGAAGATCCTTATGGAACACCGCAGTCTACTGTTTTGGAACTGCTGTGAATGTTGTTCATTTTTACAATTTGTGATCTGGCATTTTAGTAATTTTTGAACCAGTATATGGCTGCACTGTGAAGTTCAGTAAAGCATTTTCTGTGCTAAATGTTTGTACGGATCCAAATTAATTCTTTGAAAGGAACTTAATTTTGTCCAAAAATTGAATGAGTCTAGTTTTTATTAATTTCTCTAATGTTTTCGAAGAGACCCTTAGAAGCGAGATAAGTTTATAATTTTTAAAGTTATTTTTGTTTCCCTTTTGGTAAATATGTACAACTATGGCTTTCTTAAAATCCGATGGAAACACGCCTGTCATCAATGATAAGTTAAAAATGTACATTAGGAGTTCCAGAATGTACTTTTGGCATTCTTTTACAATTCTGGTGTTAATACCATTTTATCCTGAAGTTGGGTTGTTTTTACGCTAGATATAAAACGAAATCAAAAGTGTTATATCTAGCAAAATCAAAAGTGTTATATCTAGCAAAATCAAAAGTGTTAAGCTAGATATAACACTTTTGATTTCGTTTTCACAAGTGAAGAAAAGGTGTATGGAGTTATCAATTCTCTTGGGAGTACAATTCTAGGCAGTGGTTTTAGCATTTTTCAAAATGCTTTTACTGACCAAAGCAAAGTGATTATTGAATTCTTCAGTTACTCCTCTGTCTTAATTTTCTCTATTGCTGTCGATATCTTTAAGTATGGGGAGTATTTGTGTATATCTTTTCCGATTAATTTATTCACAAAACTCCACTGTTTCGAAGAGGTTTCCTTCGAATTTTCCGAATTCATTTCTGTAGCATTCGTTTTTACTTTCTGTTAATTTATGGTATATTAAATTTCTATAGTACTTGAAACTGTATTCAATTGATTGTACATGTATATTTAAAATTTTTATACACTTTATATCTAATTTTTATGTAGTGTCTGATTTCCTGTGTAATGCAGAGCTTTGTTTCTTTAATTTTGTCTATTATTTTAACTTTAATTGAGCTTTGTATTTTATTGTTTAATATTGGAATATATTTATGATGCGAGGTATCAATAAGTTACTGTTCAATATTCTGGAGTCAATTGTTGTTTAGGGAATGTTTTCGGTTGTACTATCTCTGTGCTATACTTGCAAATGCACTTTAATGCCGATTAGAAAGTGATTCGTGATAGGTTGACTCAGAACTGCTGCTTGGATTTTGTTTCCACTTAACGTTCTCTCGAATACATGATCTTGACACGTATTCCCACCATTCAATTGAATCCTGGGGACATTAATATATCGTTCGAGTCCATGCATGGCAAGTGGATCTAGATAATCTTGAGAGGAGCCGCTGTTCCTCAACAAATCAATATTCATATCCCCAATTATGAAAACATTGTCACTTTTGATCTCATCTAGACTAAACTCCAGTTCGTTTATAAAGTTAGACTTTGTGTAATAATGCGACCTATACACAGCCCTTCTATATATATTATGATGATCTGAATATAAATTGACATTTTCAGCACTTTTCATTTTTATAGTAATAATGTTATTAACAGATATGGAGTTTCAAATAAAGATAATTACACCTCCAGATTTGTTACAAGTTTTACATCGATAATAATTTTTAAATCCGCTTAAATGGGTCAAATTAATTTCTTCATCTTTAACCCAGATTTTTGTTAATATCGGAATATGTTGTTGATAGTTTAAATTGTCTAGTAGTAATTCCGTGTGTTCTAATTTATCTCGAACACTTCTTATATTTATATGCAAAATATTCAAGGTACTTCCAGTGTCTGATGATAAAACGTTTCTTAATTCTACTGAAACATGACAACTTACATATTTATGAAAAGTAACATCACAGTTATTATTCTAATCTGCCACATTGATGCTCGTAATTAGTTAGTATTTCGCTATTCCTCTCTATAAGTCGTTGATACGTCTATATCTGAATTACTGTGTTAAGGACTGGTCGTCAGGAATCCTTGGAGATAAGGAAGTGAAAAGATTCAGAGGCGAATGACGAAATTGGTTAGTTGCGTAAGGATGCTCCCTACATTAATACTACGAGAATCTGTGGGTCACAGGAGTTAGTTTATAGGCGAAGAACAGGAGAATATTATAGAAACATTTAAGTGATTAAATGTTTCTATCGGTTTAATTTTAAAAATGCAAGATGGGAAGGATTTGTGAATGAACTCGATCAGGCAGTAAACATACTTGAATCGGATCCAAGTAACTATGAAGAATTCGTGAATATCATCAAAAAAGTATCTCTGCAGCACATACCACGAGGATGTAGAACTCAATACATCGCTGGGCTCGATGAAGATCTGACGGAACGACTAAAGAATATAAAATCATATATGACTTCGATCCTTTCACTATAGACACAATTGAGGCAGGCGAATACCTGATGGACAAACTCACGAATGGCAGAAAGAAGAGATGGTTGAAGCTACTACAGGATTTGGATATGAACCAGAACAGCAGACGAGCATGGAAACTGGTGAAGAATCTAAGCAACACCCCACTAAAACTCCAGTTTATGTAACAAAGGTCACGCTAAACCAGATTGCTCACCAGCTAATATTGAATGGCAGGAGAGATAAAAGATACCGAAAACTAAACTTAGGCGCATTAAAGAACCTGAGACTAATTTATTAGCCTCAACGTTCTCCGAAGAAGAACTAAGAAAAACTATATGTCACCTGAAAGAGAATAGAGCTGCTGGTTCGGATGACATTCGGACAGAACAGATAAAACGTTTCGCTCCGGCAACCATCCAATGGCTGGTGAAATTGATGAATAAGTGCATAGAATCTCTACAGTTGCCCTAATTATGGAGGAAAGCTCAAGTGGTAGTTTTACTTAAACCATGAAAGGAACCTACAGAGTTGAAGAATTTTCGTCCAGTTTCTCTCCTCTGCCACTTGTATAAAGTTTTGAATGAAAGATCCTGGAAAGAATAGTAGCAAACATTGACGAGAAACTTATACACGAGCAAGCCCAGTTTTCGTCCTGGAAAGTCCTGCTGTGGCCAAATTCTGAATCTCACGCAGCATATTGAAAATGGTTATGAGAAGATTGTGACTGGAGCAGCTTTCATCCATCTTTCAGCGGCATATGACACTGTTAATCACAAGAAACTGTTGGTCAAGCTGTACCAAATAACGAAAGCTTTTCATTTCACGAATGTAGTTAAAATCATGCTCTAGAATCGACGATTCTACGTAACTTTGCAAGGAAAGAGAAGCAGATGGAGAAATCAAAAAAATGGATTACCTCAAGGCAGCGTATTGGCCCCGATGCTCTACAATATTTATACTAATGATCAGCCAACCCACCTACAAGTGAGGAGGTTTATCTATGCTGAAGATACGCAGTCAGGCAAGGAGTTTTGAAGAAGTTCAGAAGAGGCTGATAGAAGTTAGAAATACTCTCCACTTACAATGAGACCAATTGCCTGAAGCCTAACCCAAACAAGACTCAGGTTTGCGCTTTCCATCTGCGCAATAAGGAAGCAAAACGTCAGTTAAGCATTGTTTGGAGAGGTATCCCTCGAACACTGCAGCAACCTCAACTATCTTGAAGTTAAACTGGATCGTACCCTGTCGTTTAAGATGCACTGACAGGAATTAAAAGGAAAAATCTATGCAAGAAATAACATCATAAGAAAAATGAGCGGCACGACGTGGGGAGGTCAATCAGAGGTGCTTCGTTCGACGGCTTTGGCATTATATTTTGCTGCAGATGCTTCCCACACTGGGGGGCAGCGTACTCTCCCCAGAAAAACACAATGCCAAAGCCGTCGAACGAAGCACCTCTGATTGACCTCCCCACGTTGTGCCGCTCATTTTCTACACCTCGATTGGAGTCGAGAAGCAGTGATGATATGGCCATACATTGGATGTCTTTCGTCCGTCTTCTGCTTTTTTCTCTCCATCTCGCTGGCCACTTGTCGTCTTATGCGAAACACGCGGATGTGACTTTAAACAATACAATTAGGATCATAACCGGATGCCTAAGACAAACCCCAGTAAACGAGCTGTATCCCTTAGACGGTATAGCGCCACCAAGCATAAGACGACAAGTGGCCGGTGAGATGGAGAGAAAAAAAGCAGAAGACGACGAAAGACATTCAATGTATGGCCATATCATCACGGTTTATTGACTCAAATCGAGGCGTAGTTTTATGCAAAGAACAAAACCACTGACCCATAAACCTGAGGAGCGACGCCTTGTTCTACGGAGGGAATCGGTTAAACTTCAAGAAGTTCCCTAATTAAGAAAGAGTTAACGAAGGGATATCACCTCCTCTAGAGCATCTGGAGGACTCTGAACCGTCTCAGAGTGGGAGTGTCCAAATGCAGAAGTAATCTGATGAAATGGGGTGATGCAGATGATGACAGCTGTGACTGCGGAGATGTCCAAACTGATGAACAGCTTGTATGTTGCCCAAATTTAACCGATGTGTGCTTCACGGATGATATTCTGACGATCAATGACAAAGCAATACAAGCCGCTGTTTTTTGGAGGGAGAGGATGTGATTGGTGTTCCGGAATCGGAAAGTAAGTTATTAAAATATTTTTATCCAATACCTTCAAATACTTGGGATGTGATGACAACAGCTGGCTACAGAAAATATAACAGATAAAAGATAAGCAGATAAAGAAGAATCGGATGACCGAGAAAGAGATGACATCAGACCACAACAAGCTACCTCGCCTAAAATTCATATTAGGAAAAAGAGAAAATGTTTTTATAGGATTATTCAGCAGAAATATTTGAGCAGTGGGCTATTGGAAAAACAAGATGTAATTCCTGGAATTTAAGTAAGAGTGGGGTTAACAAGGGTATGAGGACTGGAATTTTCGCTTAGCGACTGGTGAAGTGATGGAATGGTTTGCCTAACTTACTTGTGAGTGTTTCGTTGGTGAATGAAATCACAAACGCAAAATATTGCGTTTTTAATCTGCTGTGAGCAGGTTTGCACAAAATGGGTGCCACGCTTGCTCATAGCAGATCAAAAACGCGCTCGCATGAAAAATTCTCTGAACAATGTTTGCAGTGTTTTAACAACACTGTTTTGGAGTGTATGTGCGTCGATTTATTATGATGGATGAGAATTGAATTAAACGTTACACAACAGAATCGAATTAGCACTCAAAACAGTGGACAGAAGTCTGATGTTCAACGCCAAAGAAGACAAAGTCATTTCCATTGGCAGGAAAAGTCATTGCACTGGTGTTTTGGGTTACAAAAGGTATTTTGTTCATTAATTATCTTGAAAACCGGGGAATATTGTTCCGATCTTTTAACCAGACTAGTCGAAAAAATTCTTTAGCACAGAACACTGGCTTCTGTCCATTGTTTTGACTGCTGTTTGGATTTTGGTGTGCAATAGTAAATCTAAGTCTCATCCATAGTAATAAATTGATGCACAAAATCAGTGTTATTCTTGTTAAAACGCTCCAAACACGATTCAGAGATTTTCGTGCGAGTGCGTTTTTGATCTGCTTTAAGCAAGCGTGACACCCAACTTCTGCAAAGCTTGCTCATAGCAGATCAAAAAAGCAACATTTTGCATGAAGAACGCAATATATCGTACACGTTGTTTTGAAGTGCCTATAGTCATTTCAAAAGAATTTTATTATGCGTCTATGGTTGAGGCCGAGAACTTTTCAGACCACACTCGTGACCACCCTTTTAAAACGTTCATTTAGCATCTCAGGTATGCGTCTCAGTGGATAACATTCACTACAACCAGTCAGGGCCGCCCCTAGAAATTTTGCCGCCCCGTAGCAGTAGCATATTTTGCCGTCCTTTCTCCCTTATTTCTCGTATAGTTTATGCCAACTTTGCCGCCCCAAAAAAACTTGCCGCCCCCTGCAAATGCACGTCTTGCACCGTCGGTAGAGTCGGCCCTGCAAGCAGTATCGCTCGTTAACGATCCTTCATATCGCCCCGAAAAAAATCGCTTTCTGAACGAAGTCGGATCAACAGTAGATTACTATTGATCTACTGTTCAGATTATTTACTGCCTTTAAATAATCTGAAAGATATACCCCTCTCAAAAAAAAAAAAAAAAATTGCACATACATCTTCACTCCATATGCCTTATAATTCATTTTTCGGTGAATTGATGTTTTTCGATCAATCGCTTTTCGATTAATTGTGTTTTCGATTAAATGCTGATCGGTGAATTGCTTTTTCAGGTAATTGCATTCCAATGAATTGCTTTTGCGATTAACTATTGTTCGATGAAATGATTTTCGATTATTTATTTATTCGATGAATTGTTTTTTCGATAAATTGTCTTTTGGTCAATTGTCGTTCGGTAAATTGTCTTTGGATAAACAGTTTTCGGTAAACTCTCCTGACGTCGCAGATAGCGATTTATCTGTACGGAACAAATTTTGTTCTACCAAATTTCATCATAATAACACTAGACTGAAATTAAAACGTTAATATACATCTTAACTGAAAAATTTCATTAAATTTCATCCGAGCAGCACGAAATTACTAATATCATTTCGAAACTTCTTTACAGCTTCTTGTAATGACTACTTCTGCGAATTACGATATGCAGAGAGTTATTGTAATACTTAATTTTGACCCATTGTTTCTTTGTAGTCCGAATAGAGCCTGCATAGTAGTCGTGATAAATGTAACCCTTTAATTTGAAAGACCACGGTTGGAATCCCATGTACTATGACCATAATTATTGTCAGTCCTCTGCTAAAGGTAGTTAGCAGGCCTAATACGGAGATGGCTGGGCTTTTCATCTAAACACAAAATAATACGGACATGAAACAGTTATCAGACACAAAAGACAATAAGAAATCATATTGTTCTATAATTATTCCCTATTAAAGTAGCATTGCTATCTCATCAATCATTAGGCTGAGGAGAATGAGGGAATAGCATTGATCATTATTAGTATTCCTACTACCACCACCACCACTACTAGTACTACTAAATAATAATAATAAATCAGTAGTAGAGGGGGCACTAATAACCAAATAGGGGTAGGGTAAATTGTGGGGGAATGTGACACAGGAAACGTGACGGCATTGATCGATCGGATAAGCATGGTCGTGACGCCGTTGTAATCGGTGTGTGTTGTTATCAGATGTAGTGGCGTCATTTGTCATTTGTAAATAAGCGACGTCATTTGTTAGATTTAAATAAGTGATGTCAATGAGTTGAATTGGAAAGGGGAAGTTATTGTAGTGGGAAGATGTGACTTCCTGTGAGTCTAGGGTGGCAGATTTGTGTGAGTGTTTTGTTTTTGTTTGATTTCAGTGGTGGCTTATGGGTAATGGTTTTATTATTAAATTCACATTGTGTCTTTGATTCATATATTGGATTATGGGTAATGGTCAGAGCATGGAATTATGGGTGATTGTTAGAGTATGGAATGTTGGGAATTTCACTGGGAGGCCACCCCCTCATTGACGTCACGTTGGGTGTTTGGTTCGCGTGTGGTTTTTGTGGGTTTTTGGTTTTAGTATGGAATTCTGGGTTCTGGTGTTTTGACCCACTTGTCAATGACGTCAAGTTTTGTTCATGTGTGGTATTGTGGTTAATGCTTTTAGAATGAAATTCTGGGTGTTGTTTAGAGTATGGAATGTTTGAGATTTCCCTGGTGGAACCAATCGTCATTCTCGTAATACGTTGTGTCTTTTTATCGAGTGTGGAATTATTGGTAATGGTCAAAGCATGGAATTTTGGAATGTGGATGTATTTGTCGGTGACATCAGATGAGCTTTTTGTTTGGATGTGGCATTATGGGTAATCATTAGAGCTTGGAATTCTGGATATTTCGTCAAGTGTTGGGGTCTTTGGCTCAATTGCAGAACTATGGGAGAATATTTGTCAATATACCAGTAGACATTTCTAAAATAATTACTTACTGGATTTCAGTGGTGTCCACCTAACCCACATCAAACACACACACCTCTTTTCTGTTTCATGTTCACATATTTTAAAATAATTAATTACTGTGATCTCAGTTTTACTGCTTCTCTGTCATGTTTAATACCTTAAGAACTCATTTCTTTTCTAATTAAATATTAATATTATTAAATATTCTAAGCAGAATAAATATTCTTAAATATGGAGAACACGTCAACCGCACCTTAATTGTTCATTTAAGATTACAAATACACAATTATTTGACTGAAGTATTATTTACAAGTATATTCACAATGAAAAATTCACACATGTAAGTATCTAGAAATATTTCACAAGATTTGTCTCTTTTGCTATTTTCCTGAAGAAAAAAAATTCAAAGGGTTTTGTGTTCACTCATTTTTTTTCCTTTATGGGATACACTATACAGTACCGTACAGCACAACACACACACACACACACACACACACACACACACACACACACACACACACACACACACACACACACACACACACACACACACACACACACACACACACACACACAAAGGTGATCTGTGGCCTGAAAGAAAGAATTGAGTAAATAAACTGAAAATGCAGTTCATTCTTGTTTTTTATAGATTTCTGAACCGTTTCCTTAACCTTGCAACATTGCACTCTGGCTCATGGCTGTTTTCCCACATTTGTGGATGTTCTCTACTTAGTGACGTCATGGGAAGTAAAGTAAAGTCACCGCTATCCTCTTCTGTTAATTTCACACTGTAGTGTGACAGATTGCAGAACGACTTGATAATTTGTAGTCGTATTTTTTTTGCATTTACTACTCAACTGAAATTAATACTTTAAACTTAACAAGTGTCTGAAAGTAGGGTTATCATATTTCCTAAAAACAATATGAGACATCAATGTTGATTAAAAAATGTTTAAAAAAATAATTTGTTTACCTTCAAATAAATATTTATCCATTTTAATTGTACCATTCATATTTTCAAAGGAATGAACTTTCTTTAAAAAATAATTTGATCCATTTTTATCAGTTCATAGAAATATGAGCAATTCGCATTTAAATTCACTTTTATTTGAAGGAGATGTTTAGTGTTTTCAGTTAAAAGTCAGATTCCATCAGCAGACCAAAACGTGTTCATCAGAGAAAAACCTCTTTCAACTGATGCTGTTGATCACAGCAAGCAAGAAATTCGTCAGCTTTTCAAAGTTTTGACATTCACCACCGTATTGTTTTCATCATTTGGAATACCACAACACGAAAATTTGCATTACTCGATGCAGACTTTTGATATACTTCTATGTTTTTTTCCAACCTGATTGCTTATTTTACTCTATTTTACTTTTAAATCTTGCTGTAGTATTTTTATAATTGAATATTTTTAAAACAGCAAAGAGATTGTCTATTTCAACAGCTGATTTTTTTGGAAGTAGACAGATATGGAAGTAAGAAATTCTGAGCAAGTTGATGCATGCTGAGATTTTCTTACTTCCATATCCACTTCCATATCTTACTTACTTCCACTGAATCTCAAAAATCCCGACCTCATTGTATTCATGAAAACTACTCTGTAGCTTTGAACTTGCTTTCGCAGAGTTCTTAATAAGAGGAAGATTTCCCATAAAAATTCAAAATATGAATTTCAAATCTATTTTTATGTTATACAGAAACTGCTCTTGCTTGCCAAACTGTGGGGATGAACTTTTCCCTTTTCGCTATTAATTTTAACTTCGATATCTTGTGCTTCAAAGCTACTTCCCTAGCTGAAATTTTAACTTTTTTTCCCAAAATATATTTTTCTTTATCATTACTGGGTTTAAATAAAGGAAATGAGACAAACAAGGGTTTGGACTCTGCATTAGCATTTTCTTATTAGAAACTTTTTTGCCAGCACAAATAATTAATTATTTATTATTATTATACATAAGATATTTTTCTAAAATAATTACAGGATATCAGTTTTTCCCATTCTTTTCCAATCCCAGCATTAATTTCACAGTAGTGATATATATATATATATATATATATATATTTACTTATTTTGTATTGTGATGTATTAAGACCTGTGTTAAAGATTCTGCTTAAAGATTTCTTTGTCACTGATTTTAACACATATGGTCTCCGCATAGATGTAATTTTCTAGATCTTAAAAGTTCATTAATTTTTTCCTAAAGAAATGTTCATTTTTTTACAATAATTAAACAGAATTGCATTAAGCTATAAAGTGATGGAATTAAATATAAAATTCTAAACTAAATACCTGAGTAAAAATTTCACCGTGGAAAACGCTAACACCACAAATCTTTGTTCATTTACATTCACAAATGCATATTTTATTTTGCTGAAATACTATTTACAAGTATATTCACAGAGAAAAATTTGAAACTTGTAATACCCAAAAATATTTGCCAATATTTAGTTTACACTCAACATTTTCCAATGAGTTCAATAAAGAAAATATTCATTACTCACAGTTTCTTGGTTACATTTCATCAAAATAACTGGTCACGTAAAAGAATCTAAAGAGCTGACACCATAGGAAGCACAGCTCCATACATTTGATATCGTGTTAGTCTGGAAATGACACCATGCCTGTTTATCGATTCCTCATATTCTTTTGTCACCAGATATACACATGCAGTCCTCGCATAGTGTTCGGAAATGTCCCAAAATAAAAAATATTTATCGAATTGAATGAAGATTTCAAGGCCAAATTTAATAATTGATAAATTTAAAGGGGTTGCGATAATTCTTCCCATGATATGAATAGCTGGTAATTCAGTTTCCAAAAATAATAAATGATTAACAATTTCGTATATTTTTGGTGAAAATCGTTCAGCTTCATCATATGTAATAGAGAAAATTTTTCTTATACCATTTCCTGTTTCCTCAATCATCAGTTCACCATTTTGGCATTTGATAATATAATAGTCTTCAATGTCCAATTTGTACTCTACTCTTTTTTAAAAGTATCCTAGGATATCACTCTACCGGTGGCTCAACCTCTCCCATGTGCTTTTCAATAACCATAACAAAACGTATGTAGCTATGTACATTGTTTTCGCTCATGCTATTTTCCTGAAGGAAGAAATTTTCAAAGGCTTTTGGGGTTCACCCATTATTTTACTTTATCAGACACAATACAACAGCTGCAATGTATATACGAATTGCAGTAAGCTGAAAACATGCAAGAATGTTATTCCTTATAGTACTGTTGAACCTGACCATTTCTTCCAAAATGTAACTTTCACGCAGATTACACATGGACAGGTTTTCTCATGCTTGTGGATATGATGTTGATGTTGATGTGATTTTATCTTGCTTTTTGACACCATACTGTAGGACAAAGCTTATCTCTGTGGCACATGTCAATTCCAAGCTCTATTGCTAGAGAAGAGTATTGTTTTCGCCTTCATTTTATGATGATGCGCTAACATAATTCCTAGGGAAGAATAGGAGATGGAACTCGTGTATAAAGTAAAACGTGTGAAAGTCTTTCTTTGATTCGTTCCTAAAATATGATAATTTCTCAAGTGATTTTTTTCGATTTCTGAGCGTATTATACGGGAGTATCTAAAAATCGTATCAAAATTCAAATTATAAGGGGCTCAGTCTAGTATTTGCCTGTGATAAATCAATCTCACCATGAAGTGGAAATCCTTTGAATGTCTCACAAAAACAGAGTGGCGGATGTATAGCTATTGCTTATTTGAGCTTTATGCATTCCATATTTAAAATTGTATTAACCCGTCTCGTTCGCACCTGGGTGTTTGCTTTTCCCTTATTTCCTGGCAGATACTACCTTTTAGCATATGTATACGGCCTCCAAGTTGAGTGGTTGCGTTTTCAGAAAGCTTTATTTCCGTTCAGACAATAAACGTAATAAGCATTTAATTTTCTTGATGATAGCAAACTGATTTCAGGTTACATGTATACACTCTGGTCTCTTTTTATGCATATATTTTTATGCGGTTTTCTGAAGTATTGCGTTGCATATTTCATGCAAATTCAGAGTTTCCCCATTGTACATAATGAACAATGTGTTGCAGCACATTCTGCCATAACGCAACATGTAAGCAGTGAGTGTCCGTGAGTTTAATTTTGTATGTGAGTGAGTGTTTGTTTTTCATTATTATAAATTTGAATTTTTCTAATTTTTATTTTAAAGATTTAATTTGGCCCAAGGGATAAAAAATACCAAATAAAAGAAATTTCTTTAGAAATGAAAATTGCAATTTTAGATCACTTACCAAAAGGACAGGGATCTAGGACGATTGGTAAACAATTTAATTTAAGCGAATCTACTATAAGAGCAATTAAAGAGAATGAAATTGCAATCATAAAATCTGTCATTTCTGGTGAAAAACTAAGTGCCAAACTGTCATCGTACTCAAGAGATGCTTTATTAGAAAAACGGAATGAGCGCTCATAATTTGGATTGAAAAATTAACTCAAAGGAGAATTCCTATATGTGGTAATTTAATTAAACAAAAAGCTCTTCGCTTTTATGAACAGAATGAAGCAATAGGAGCCATCTATTTCTGCTTCTCAGGCTGATAAAGAATTTTCGGCTAGTAAAGGATGGCTAACTATTTTTTTTTAAAAAGTAATGCACTTCATAATATGAAGATTACAGGCAACAATGCAGCAGCAGATGAAGAAGCATCCAAACATTTTCAAGAGATGTTAGCCAAACTTATTGCAGATGATGGATATTGTCCCGATCAAGTGTTTAACGCTTAGAAACAGGATTGCTTTGGAAGAAAATGCCTAGTCAAACTTACTTTGCAAAGTCTGAGAAAAAAAATTCCATCCTGATGCATTGATACAAAGTAACAACGTTACTTTGTATCAATGCATCAGGGGACCGAATGTGAAACCCCTCCTAGTAAATTGATCTCTAGGACCACATGCTCTGAAAGGCAAAGATCTAAAACAGCTGTGGTTTCAGATCTTTGTTTTCAAGGTATTGATTATAATCAATACCTTCTCCCCCAATTTCATGTGCCAAAGTAATTTCAGCTGATAATATAGATGTTTGGATGGTTGCAATGTTTGCAACACATCCAGGCTAAGCTGCTTTCAGCAGGCATTTAAAGTTTGTGGTCTTATTTCAGCGATAGCAGATGCAACATGATTTAAACCGTCCAAAATATTTTTTTCCCAAACGTCAGTTACTGTTGATGATTCATTTTCCAGTTTATCCAATATAAATTGAAAAGCATGCTTAATGTAATATTTTTTGAAAGTAGAAATTATGCTTTGATCTAATCCCTGAATAATGCTTGTTATATTGGGTGGAAAAAACACTAACTGCACATATGGATGTTCTAAATGCAGATGACGTGGTGCATTGTCAACAATTAATAAAACTTTAAAATCGAGAGCTTTTTGTTTCACGTATGTTTCCACTTTTGGTAGAAAGCAATTATATAACCATTCAGTAAATACAGTGGTTGTTACCCAGGCCTTTGTATTAGCCATCCAATGTACTGCAGTTGTTTTTGATTTTTGCCTTTCAGAGCACGTGATCCTAGAGATCAATTTACTATTAAGGGTTTTCACATTCGATCCCCTGATGCATTGATACAAAGTAACAATGTTGCTTGATCTTTGCCTGCTTTAAACCCATCTTTTTTCTCAGACTTTGCCAAGTAAGTTTGACTAGGCATTTTCTTCCAAAAGAATGCTGTTTCTCAGCATTAAACACTTGATTGGGACAATATCCATCATCTTCGATAATTCTGGCTAACTTCTCTTGAAACTTTTTGGCTGCTTCTTCATCTGCTGCTGCATCCTCTAATCCTGTAATCTTCACATTATGAAGTTCATTTCTTTTTTAAAAAACAGTTAGCCATCCTTTGCTAGCCGAAAATTCTTTATCAGTCTGTGAAGCAGAAATAGATGGCTCCAGTTGCTTCATCTGTTCATAAAACCGAAAAGCTTTTTGTTTAATTAAATAACCACATATAGGAATTCTCCTTTGAGTTAATTCTTCAATCCAAATTATGACTGCTTGTTCCATTTTTTCTAATGAAACATCTCTTGAGTACGATATAGTTTGGCAATTAGTTTTGCACCAGAAATGACAGATTGCCTTATTATGACTTCATTCTTTTTTTTTTGTTCTTATAGTAGATTTGCCTAAATTAAAATATTTACCAATCGCCGTAAATCCCTCTTCTTTTGGTAAGCGATCTAATTTTCATTTCTAAAGAAATTGCTTTTATTTGTTTTTTTTCTCCCTTGGGCCAAATTAAATCTTTAAAATAAAAGTTAGAAAAATTCAGACTTACAATAATGAAAAAAGAAACAAGACGTGTTAATACAATTTGAAATATGGAAGACATAAAGGTGAAATGAACAATAGCTATACTTTAGGTGCCCCATTTTTGTGACACATTCAAAAGGTTTCTACTTCTTGGTGAGATTGGTTTATCTTTGGCAAATACTAGACCGAGACCCAGATAATTTGAATTTTGATGCGATCTTTAAATACTCCCATATAATATGCACAGAAATCGAAAATTAATAATTACTTGAGAAATTATCATATTTTAGGAATGAATCAAAGAAAGGCTGAAATAACACGTTTTACTTATTGAAACATGAGTTCTACTGTTCTTTGTTAGGAATTATGTTAGCGCATCATCATAAAATAAAGTTTTTTTCTTCAGTTCCATTAACAATTTCTTTTCAATAGCGATTAAGCTATGGCTCAACAAGCTTTCCTGTGTTTGTGTTCCTCTATAAGAGATATATATTCTCCATAGCCGAAAATAATGCTGGACTCTAGCAATAGAGCTCAGAATCGACATAAGCCACAGAGATAAGCTTTGCCCTATGGTGTCACAAAGTCAGATAAAATAACATCAACATCATATCCACCAGCATGAGAAAACATGTCCATGAATAATCTTTGAGAAAGTTACATTTTGGAAGAAATTGTCAGAGTAGACAGTATTATAAGGAATAATACTCTTATGCGTTTTCAGTTTACTGCAATTTGGACATACATTGAAGCTGTCATATTGTGTTGTGCTGTTTTGTGTCCAGTAAAGTAAAATAATGGGTGAATTCCAAAAGCATTTGAAATTTTCTTTCTTTGGGAAAATAGCACAAGACAAAACAACATACATAGCTCTAAAAGGATGGAAACCGATTATTATTTTAGAAGATACATACGTTGTGTTTTGTTTATTGAGAAGCACACGACAGAGGTTGTGCTGCCAGTGGAGAGATATCCTAGGATACTTGCAAAAAAGGGTAGAGTATAAATTGGACATTGGAGACTATTATATTATCAAATGCCAAAATGGTGAACTAATGATAGAGGAAACAGGAAATGGTATAAGTACATTTTCTCTATTACCTTTGAAGAAGCTGAACGATTTTCACCAAAAATGTACGAAATTGATAATCATTTACTATTTTTGGAAACTGAATTACCAGCTGTTCATATCATGGGAAGAGTTATCACAACCCATTTAAATTGATCAATGATTAAATTAGGCCTTGAAAACTTTATTTCATTGGATAGATATTTTTTATTTTGAGACATTTACGAACAATGTACAAGGAGACTGCTTGTGTATATCTGGCGACAAAAGAATATGAGGAATCAATAAACAGACATGATGTCATTTTCAGACTAACACGATATCAAATGTATGGTGCTGTGCTTCCTGTGGTGCCCTTTCTTAAGACTCTTTTATGTGACCAGTTATAGTTCGCCCACCAATTAGAGGTCCCTCGACACTTCTGCGCATGTCAGAAAAAGGAGAATCCATTCCGATAATAGGGTAATCGGTCTGTCTTCTGGGATGAGTTTGTTTATTATTACAGGTCGGAAAATTTAGCTTTTCTTTTATGAACATTGCTGTTTTAAAGTGTAACTATTTTGCTTGTGTAACAGTTGGAAAAATGTACATAGAGTGTCATCAAAATTAAAAAAGGTATAGCATAAAACAAAAATGTAACTAAGTTTATTTTTAAAAAAGGTTTCTATAAAAAAAAATTATACAGAAATTATTTCAAATGAACTTAGATATTCTAAACTTACAGTTGAGAAAACTGAGACACTTTAATGTCCTAAACTGATTAATTATTTATGACTTGTTGTGACTCTTTTAACAAACCCATGCAAAAAAAGTTGGAAAAAATACCATTGTCAAATTCTTTTAATCTTCAGAGTCATCTGAATCGGTGCCCGAATTGCCATCACTTTTACTTAAACTGATCACCAAAGATTTGCGTAATTCTTCGATAAATCCGTCTCTGTCCTAATATATATTTTCCAATGAGGTGACATGAGAGCAATATTTTCACCAGTTTTAAAGTGTAATACTTTCAATCGCCTGTTCTGAAAGCTTAAAAAGTTTCAACATCTCAATATTCCCAGTTACGTTGTGATGGCAAATGAAACTTTTCACTTCTGCCCAAACATACTCAATAGCATTAATATCGCAATGATATGGTGATAGCCTCAAAGCTAGAAATACATGCTCTTTGAGCATCGTGTCGAATTTAAATAGTTAGTTGTGGGCGAGTTTCTTTTGACCAAATTAAGCAATTCAATTTTTTCACATATCTCGGAAATGAGCAATGTTATTTGCAGAGAGCCAATCTATAAGAACTTGCTTCTTATTAGACCAAATAGAGTGACATGAAGCGTTATCAATTATAACAACAGCATTTTTAGGAAGGTTTGGAATCATTTATTCTTCTGCTCACTTTTCGAAGATCGTAGAATTCATTTGCCCATAGTAATCTCCAATAGTTGAATTGGCTTTGTATAGTAAGTTTGATTTCGGTAAAAAAAACCATTTCTCCACCCGCACACAAAATTATTATGCGCCGCGAGGCATTTCTGGTTTGTAGCACTTCACATTCTTCTTTAGACTGCCAACATTTTCCATAAGTTAAATTACTATTAATCCAAGTTTCATCTAGATACACAATCGGTCTTTTCTCCTCCCTGAAACGTCTTATTGCTCTCAAATACTGCGTTCTAGATAAAACAATGTCACTTCGCTCCATGATAAGTTTCCTTTTATTCTGGGACTTTTTGAAACAAAATCCCATTTCATGAAGTATTTTCCTTAAAGTTTCTCTTTTCCAAGGAAAATTAATTTTTTTGTAAGCACAGGATTCAATTTCGGAACAGTTGGCACTTTTTTCTCGACCACGTAAAATTCGTGAATAGTTCTTATAACGTCTACATCAAAATCATTCAAAGTTACGGTTTCGATGGTTTTCTTTCTCTGACGCTTTTTTTAGGAGATTTAAATTTTGGCTTACCTTCACCTTTTGATTCCCTACGAATTATTTTAACTGTCGACCTCGATATGCCCGCAATTGCACTTGAGCATTTTATGACTTGAGAAAGGGGAACAAGAAGACGGCCTTCTGATGATTCTTTTTGGCAGAATGTCAGCACAATATTCTTTTGCAAGAGCTACTAAAAAGTTTAACAACAGAACTTGTTGACTGTACTGGATCCATTATAGAAATTAATAATAAAAATATAATGCAAAAAAAAGCGACAACAAAAATCAAGCCTATAGTACTAGTACAGCAGCAGACAAGAAAGCACTTGATTTCACATGATGGCCACCAATTCGTACACCCTTCATTTCTTTCTCCCCTTCAGCATGAATCGACTATTCTTGGCAAAATGCCAAGGAGGGATCTACAAATGGTGGGGTGAACCATATTTTGATGTAATGTAACCAAGAAACTGTGAGTAACGAACATTTTATTTATTGAACTCATTGGAAAATGTTGAGTGTAAACTAAATATTTCACAATATTTCTAGGTAATTACATGTTCGAATTTTTCTCTGTGAATATACTTGTAAATAATATTTCAGCAAAATAAAATAAGCATTTGTAAACTTAAATGAACAAAGTTTTGTGTTGTTGGTGCTTTCCACAGTGAAATTTTTACTCAGTTCTTTTGTTTTGAATTTGATATTTAATTCCATAACTTTGTAGCTTAATGCAATTCTGTTTAATTATAAAAAAAAGTGAATATCTGTTTAGGAAATATTTAATGAACTTGTAAGATCTAGAAAATTACATCTATACGAAGACCATATGTGTTAAAATTGGTGACAAAGAAATCTCTAAGCAGAATATTTAACACAAGTCATAATACATCATAATACAAAAAAAGTGTGTGTGTGTGTATATATATATATATATAAATAAATATATATATATATATATATATATATATATATATATATATATATATCACTACTGTGAAATTAATGCTGAGATTGTAAAAAAAATGGGGAAAACTGATATCTTGTAATTATTTTAGAAAAATATCGAATCAAATCAAAAAATCAGCTAATGTCTTTTTATTCCCGTATACGGGAGTAGGCGAGACCATTTATCCCTATCTAACTTTTGGAGACTGAGTGGGCAGTTCATTCTCCACTGGTACAAATCAGAGATAGATGGCCCAAGGCTATCACTAATTAAGCGGTACTCAGTGAAGAGAGACGGCTCAAATGTGCCGCCATCTCATGGTCCCTAACCCTAACACAATATATTTAATGTCTGAAATAATGTGGGTTCTACGGTCGATTTTCTTGAGTTTACAGGACGAAAAACCCGAGTTTCCGGGAGGAAAAACCTGCTTGCCCGTGCCAGAGATCGACTAACTCGGGAACCGGTCGAAAAAAGGCTTAGAAAAATTTCCTCTAGTCGCCGAATAGACTCGAAACTAAGTCTTCCTTCGTGTGGCCAAGTGCCGTGGTTAGCAAACGCCACATCCACTGAGCTACACAGGCTCTAAAAAAATATCTTATGTATAATATTAATAAATAAGTATTTATTTGTGCTAGCAAAAGAAATTTCTAATAAGAAAATGCTAATGCAGAGTCCAAACCCTTGTTTGTCTCATTTTCTTTAGTTAAACCTAGTAATGTTAAAGAAAATACATTTTAGAAAAAAAAAAGTTAAAATTTCAGCTACGGAAGTAGCTATGAAGCACAAGGAATTGAAGGTAAAATTAATAGCCAGAAAGGACAACAAGTTCCTCCAGAGTTTGGCAAGAAAAAGCAGTTTCTGTATGACAAAAAAGTAGATTTTGAAATTTATGAGAAATCTATCTCTTATTAAGAAATCTGCAAAAGCAGGTTCAAAGCTACAGAGCAGTTTTCATGAATACAATGAGGTCAGGATTTTGAAATTCAGTGGCCAGATGTTGATGCATGCTCAGAATTTCTTAGTTCCATATCGCTTTGCTTCTTAAGCAAAGAATCAAAAAATCAGTTGTTGAAATAGACAATCTCTTTGCTGAAATTTCAGTTATAAACACAATACTGCAAGATTTAAAAGTAAAATAGAGAAAAACAAGCAATCAGATTGAAAAAAAAATATAGAAGCATATCAAAAGTCTGCATCGAGTGATACGAATTTTCTGGTTGTGGTATTCCAAACGATGAAAACAATATGGTGGTGAATGTCAAAACTTTGAAAAGCTGATGAATTTCTTGTTTGCTGTGACGCACCGGTTGAAATAGTTCTTTCTCTAATGAACACTTTTTGGTCTGCTGATGGAATCTGACTTTTCAATGAAAACGCTAAACGTTTACTTCAAATAAAAGTGAATTCAGATGTGAATTGCTCGTATTTCTCTGAACTGATAAAAATGGCTCAACTTTTTTTTAAAGAAAGTTCATTCCTCTGAAAATATGAATGGTACAATTAAAATGGATGAATATTTATTTCAAGGTAAACAAATTATTTTTCTTAAACATTTTTTTAATCAACATTGATGTCTCATATTGTTTTTAGGAAATATGGTGACCCTACTTTCAGACACTTGTTAAGTTTAAAGTATTAATTTCAGTTTAGTAATAAATGCAAAAAAAAATAAATACGACTACAAATTATCAAGTCCTACAGCAATCTGTTACACTACAGTGTGAAATTAACAGAAGAGGATAGCGGTGACTTTACTTTACTTCCCATGACGTCACTAGAGAACATTCACAAATGTGGGAAAACAGCCATGAACCACAGTGCAATGTGGCAAGGATAAGAAATGGTCAGAAATCTATACAAAACAAGAATCAACTGCATTTTCAGTTTATTTACTCAATTCGTTCTTTCAGGCTATAGATCATCTTGTGAAACAAATCTTGTGAAATATTTCTAGTTACTTAAATGTTTGAATTTTTCATTGTGACTATACTTGTAAATAATAATTCACTCAAATAAATGTATATTTGTAATCTTAAATGAACTACTAAGGTGTGGTTGATGTGTTCTCCATTTCTAAGAATATTTACTCTGCTCAGAATTTTTAATAAAGTTTACATTTAATTAAAAAAAGTAATGAAGTTTTCAAGATCTCAGACATGACATAGAAGCAGTAAAACTGAGATTCTAGTAATTAATTATTTTAAAAAATGAGAATATCAAAGAAAAAAAGTGTGTCGATGGGTGGGGGTTTGATGGGGTGAGGAGAACATTACTGATATCCAGTAACTAATTATTTTAGAAAATGTCTACTGGTATATTGACAAATATTCTCCCATCGTTCCACAATTGAGCCAAAGACCCTAACACTTGACCAAATATTCTACCGGAATTTTAACCTCTAATCATTACCCATAATGCCACATGCAAACAACAAGCTCATCTCATGTCACTGACAAATACACTAACATCCCAGAATTCCATGCTCTGACCATTACCAATAATTCCACAACCAAAGACACAACGTGTGACATCAATGAAGGATGATTCCATAGGGAAATTCCAAACATTCCATACTCAAAACATCACCCAGAGTTCCATTCTAAAACCATTATTAACCACAATTCCACATGCGAACCAAAGACACAACGTGATGTCAATGACGGATGGTCTCCCAGGAAATTCCTAACATTCCAGGACAATCACCCTTAATTCCATGCTCTGACCATTACCCTTAATTCCATGCTCTGACCATTACCCACAATCCCACACAACAAACCAAAGACACAATGTGAATTCAATAATAAAACCATTACCCATAAGCCACCACTGAAAACAAACAAAAACAATACCCACACAAATCTGCCTCCCAAGACCCACAGGAAGGCACACCTCCCCACTACAATAACTTCCCCTTTCCAATTCAACTCAATGACGTCACTTATTTACACCTAACAAATGACGTTGCTTATTTACAAATGACAAATGACGTCACTACATCTGATAACAACATACAGCGATTGCAATGGCATCACGACCACGCTGATCTGATCGATCAATGACGTCACATTTCATGTGGCACATCCCCCACCATTTATTCTACCCTTATTTGGCTAATAGTGCTCCCTCTACTACTGATATATTATTATTATTTAGTAGTAGCAGTAGTGGTGGTGGTAGTAGGAATACTAGTAATGATTAATACTATTCCCCCCTCATCCACCTAATGATTGGTGAGATAGCAATGCTACTTTAATAGGGAATAATTATAGAACAATATGGTTTCTTATTGTCTTTTGTGTCTGATAACTGTTTCATGTCCGTATTATTTTGTGTTTATGGAACTTAGATGAAAAGCCCAGCCATCTCCGTATTAGTCCTGCTAACTACCTTCAGTTGAAGAGGATTGATAATAATTATGCTCGTGGTAAATGAGATTCCAAACCTGGTCTTTCTAATTAAAGGGTTACATTTATAATGACTGTACTATACAGTCTTTACATTTATAGAGTGGACAGGCTCTATTCGTAGCTACAAAGAAACAATGTGTCGAAATTACGTATTACAATAACTCTCTGCATATCGTAATTCGCAGAAGTAGTCATTACAAGAAGCTGTAAAGAAGTTTCGAAATAATATTAGTAATTCCGTTCTGCCCGGTTGAAATTTAATGAAATTTTTCAGTTAAGATGTATATTCACGTTTTAATTTCAGTCTAGTGTTATTATGATGAAATTTGGTAGAACAAAATTTGTTCCGTACAGATAAATCGCTATCTGCGGCGTTAGATGAGTTCACCGAAAACTGTTTATTGAAAGACAAATTACAGAACGACAATTTACCAAAAGGCAATTTATCGAAAAAACAATTCATCGAATAAACAAATAATCGAAAATCATTTCATCGATCAGCAGTTAATCGAAAACACAATTCATCCAAACGTAACTGAAAACACAATTCGTCGAAAAATCGCGATTTCTCGAAAATACAGTTCACCGAAAAATGAATTATAAGGCATATTGGGTACAGATGTGTGTGCAATTTGTTTTGTTTTGAATTGTTTTGATATGCAGTAATCTACTGTTTATCCAACTTCGTTTGGAAAGCAATTTTTTGCGGGGAGATATGAAGGATCGTTAACTAGCTATACTGGTTGTCGTGAATGTTATCCACTAAGACGCATATAGCAGAGATGCTAAATGAACATTTCAAAAGGGTGGTCACGAGGGTTGTCTGAAAAGTTCTCGGCCTGACTATAGGCACTTCGAAAGAACGTGTCGATATATTGCATTCTTCATGCAAAATATTGCGTTTTTGATCTGCTGTGAGCAATTTGCACAAGATGGGTGCCGCGCTTGCTCACAGGAGATCAATAACGCAGTCGCATGAAAATCTCTGAATCGTTTTTGAGGTGTTTTCACAAGAATAACCCTGATTTTCTTCGTCGATTTATTACTACGAATGAGACTTAGATTCAGTATTACACACCAAAATCCAAACAAAACAGTGGACAGAAGCCAGTGTTCTGTGCCAAAGAATTTTTTTGACTAGTCTGGTTAAAAGATCGGAATAATATTTCCCGGTTATCATTTTACCGTTTTCAAGATAATTATTAAAGAAAAGGCCTTTTGTATCCTAAAACACCGATACAATGACCTTTCCTGCCAATGGAACTGACTTTGTCTTCTTTGGCGTTGAACAACCGGCTTCTGTGCACTGTTTTGACTGCTATTTTGGATTCTGGTGTGTAATGGTTAATTCAAATCTCATCCATAGTAATATATCGACTCACAAAATCAGTTTTATTCTTGTTGAAGCATTCCAAACATTGTTCAGAAATTTTTATGCGAGTGCATTTTTGATCTGCTGTGAGCAAGCGCGGCACCCATCTTGTGCAAATCTTGCTCACAGCAGATCAAAAACGCAATATTTTGCATGAAGAATGCAATATATCATACAAGTTCTTCATAAGGGCATCACTATGGATTCATTACGCTCATCGCGGAAGACCCAAACATCTACAAAATAGCATGCCTTTTCTTGATTTCATTCACAAACAAAAAACTGACAAATGAGTTAGGCAAACCATTCCATCACTTCACCTGTCGCTAAGGGAAAAATCGAGTCCTCATACCCTTGTTAACCACATTCTTACTTAAATTCCAGCGATGACATCTTGTTCTTCACCACTAGCCCCCTGCTCAAATATTTCCGCTGAATAATCCTATAAAAACATTTTCTCTTCTTCTCCTTTTTCTTCTTCCTAATATAAGTTTTAGGCAAAGTGGCCTGTTCTGGTTTCATTTCATCTCTTTCTTAGTCATCGAATTCTTCTTTTTCCGCCTATTTAATATCTGTATTATATTTTCTGTAATCAGCTGTTGTCCTCACATCCCAAGTATTTGAAGGTATTGGATAAATATATTTTAATAACTTAAATGTTTCTATCACATTCTCTTCTTCTTCGCCTATAAACTAATACCTGTGACCGATAGATTCTCGAAGTATTAATGAAGGGAGCATCCTTACGCCACTAACAAATTTGGTCACTGGCCTCTGAATCTTTTCTACCACTTCCTCATCTCCAAAGATTCATCACGACCAGACCTTAACACAGTAATACAGATATGGACGTATCAACGACTTATACAGAGGAATAGCTAAGGAATAATTAATTACGAACATCAATGGCAGAGGAGAATAATAATTGTGATGTCACTTTTCATAAATGTGTAAGTTGTCATGATTCAGTAGAATTAAGAAACGTTTTATCCTCAGATACTGGAAGTACCTTGAATATTTTGCATGTAAATATAAGAAGTATTTGAGATAAATTAGAACACATTGAATTACTGCTTGACAATGTAAACTATCGCCAAGATATTCCGAAATTAACAAAAATCTGGGTTAAAGATGAAGAAATTAGTTTGACCCATTTAAGCGGCTTTAAAAATTATTATCGATGTAAACATTATAACAAATCTGGAGGTGTAATTATCTTTATTTAAATTTTTATATCTGTTAATAACATTATTAACATAAAAATGAAAAAAGCTCAAAATATCAATTTATATTTAGAACATCATAATATATTGTTAATGACTGTGTAGGTCGCATTATTACACAGAGTCCAACTTTATAAATGAACTCGAGTGTAGTCTACATGAGATCAAAAGTGACAATGTTTTCATAATTAGAGATATGAATATTGATTTGTTGAGGAACAACTGCTCCTCTCAAGATTATCTAGATCCACTTGCCATGCATGGACTCGAACGATATATTAATGTCCCCAGGATTCAATTGAATGGTGGGAATACGTGCCAAGATCATGTATTCGGGAGAACGTTAAGTGGAAACAAAATCCAAGCAGCAGTTCTGAGTCAACCTATCGCGAATCACTTTCTAATCGGCATTAAAGTGCATTTGCAAGTATAGCACAGAGATGGTACAACCAAAAACGTTCCCGACACAAGAATTGACTCCAGAATATTGAAAAGTAACTTATTGATACCTCGCATCATAAATTTATTGCAATAATAAACAATAAAATACAAGGCTTAATTAAAGTTAAAATAATAGACAAAATGAAAGAAACAAAGCCTTGGATTACACAGAAAATCAGATACTACCCAATAATTAGAGATAAAGTGTATATGAAGTTTAAAAAATGCCTGTTCAATCAATTATACACAGTTTCAAGTACTATAGAAATCTAATACACCATAAATTAACAGAAAGTAAAAACGAATACTACAAAAATGAATTTGGAAAATTATAAGGAAACCTTCCCGAAACAGTGGAAGTTTGTGAATAAATTAATGCAAAGATATACACAAACAAATACTCCCCATACTTAAAGATATCGACAGGATTAGAGAAAATGAAGACAGAGGACTAACTGAAGAATTCAATAATCACTTTGCTACGGTTAGTGAAAGCATTCTGAAAAAAGCTGAAACCACCGCTCAGAATTGCACTCCCAATTGAATTGATAACTCCATATATATGTTTTCTTCACTTGTGAAAACGAAATCAAAAGTGTTATATCTGGCCTAAAAACAACCCAAACTTCTGGATGAGATGGTATTAACACTGCAGTATGAAAGAATGCCAAAAGTACATTCTGGAATCCCTAATGTTCATTTTTAACTTACCAGTGATGACCGGCACGTTTCCGTCGCATTTTAACAAGGCCATACTTATACCTATTTACAAACAAGGAAACAAAAATAACTTGAAAAATTACAAACCTATCTCCCTTCTAACCGTCTCTTCGAAAATGTTAGAGAAATTGGTAAAAATGAGACTTATCCAATTTTTGGACAAAATCAAGTTCCTTTCAAAGAATTAATTTGGATTCATGCAAATTTAGCACTGAACATGCTTCATTGAACTTCACAGTACTGCCCTAAACTGGTTCAAAAATTACTTAAATGCCAGATCACAAACTGTAAAAATAAACAACAGCCACAGCAGGTCCAAAACAGTAGACTGCGGTGTACCATAAGGATATATCTTACAACCAATTTCATTTAATATTAATACCAATTACTTCTGTGATCTTAAACTAAATAGTAAAATAAATACTTTTGCAGATGATACAGAACTAATTTTCTTTACAGACAGCCAAAAAAATGCAAACCATTTTGAATGCTGATATTTTAAAACTATCAAATTCGTTTCAGACAAACAAACTCAGTCAGAATGTCTCAAAAACTAAATAGGTAAATTTTAACTTACGAAATACAACAAGCAAAATGCACTTCACTGCACAACTAATTTTGCATAATTGGAATTATTATTATTATTATTATTATTATTATTATTATTATTATTATTATTATTATTATTATTATTATTATTATTATTATTAATCAGCTACCCCAGATGATACAGCTATAATATCCATCCATAATAACGCAAGCAAAGCCCAAACAAATATGCAACATGACAAATCTGATCAAAGATTGGCTCACGAAACCTCCATAAACCTAAACTCAGATAAGACAAAATTAATGATATTCAGAAATCCACTACTCGACCAGTTGATAACAAATATATAACCATCCAACATCCACTCTCCAACATAAAAAAACACACAGAAAACCACTACAATCACTCAGATTGAAACAATTCGATACCTTGGAATTTACTTCGATGCAGATATGAACTGGAATAGCCACATAAACCATCTATGCAACAAGCTCCGAACAATAACTGGCAAACTCTACAGGTTAAAAGACATAGTTCCCACACGCCTAAAAACACTAATATACAAAGCACTATGCCAAAATATAGTAAGATACGCTATAACAACGCATGCTTTCTGTGTACCCTACAAACTAAATAGATTAATGTCGTTACAGTACAAAATGATAAAACTGATCTTTTGGGAACAAAGAGACAATAACGACTTTATATACACTGCAATGTCAGAACACAAAATACTAACAGAAAAACATTTATGTCACTATGCAGCTTTGCTAAAACATTATTTCGATGCCAACTGCAGGACAGTCAGAAATACATACCGTATAACAAGACCACAGAAAACTATATCACATATAAATACAATAATCACTACGGAAATGCCACGCGAAACTTCTACATCCCAGACATGATAAACAAATTACCTTTTGAATACAGAAACCTTACAAACTACAATAGCCTGAAAAGAGCTCTAAGGACATACTATGAACAAGAAACATGCACCCAAAATACCATACAAACTTAATGAAACAATATATTCGTTCAGGCTTCCAGTTCAGCGACGCATCGATACATTCCAAGTTATTTGTGTGTGTGTGTGGGGGGGGGGGGGTGGATGGATGGATGGATGGGTGGGTGGGTGGGTGGGTGGGTGGGTGGGTGGGTGGGTGGGTGGGTGGGTGGGTGGGTGGGTTTTGGTGGGTGCGTGCGTGCGCGCGCGCCCGATTTTCTCAAGCATACGAAATCATGTAATAGATTTCGTAGCTTCCCAACACAGCAAACAAACCAATAAATAATAACGAACTGTTGTCATTCTCAGAGATAAGCTTACAAATAAGCTTCGAGAATGAAAGCTGAGAAATTACATGTCATCCAAGACAAGAAAAAAAAAGTATAAAGTATGTGTCATATGTAACCAAAATCATGTAAAGTACGTATCACATGAAAACCAATGTACGTAATGTAAGTATCATATGTAAACAAATGTAAGTAATGTTGTATCATATGTAATCAAATGTATGTAATAACTGTAACAAATGTATCTAATGTAATAAAAAAAATGTAAAAAAAAATATTATTATTATTTTCATTATTTGTTGTTAATTTTGAAATTTAAATGTAATAGAAAAAATGTAGAAAAAAACTAGTATATATATTTATACAAATTTAATCCATAACCATATTGTCAAAATGAAAGAAATTACTCTTAGCATATTATATTAATCATTGTAAATATGTATGTGAAAGAAAAGTAAGACAGTGTTATTATTAATAAAAAAAATTATTATTAATATTATTTTCAATTTAAAAATGGCATTGTGAAAAAGTGAAATGAATCCATTCAGCATTCCCTGCTGATACCAAAAAAGAAAGTATGAATATAATTTGAGAATTAATTGAACTGTAGATGAAAATATAAATGTAAATGACAAAATGCTGAAGAAATTATGTATATTTATCTAAAAAAATTATTCCACAACCAATATCGTTAATATGAAAAATATATCTCTCTTAACACATGAAATGAATAATTGTAAATATGTATGGAAAAATGGAAAATACATTGTTAGTTATTATTTATGTATTTAGATAAGATAGTGAACAAAAATGTAATACTAATACTTGAATTGTATATTTGTAAATATTTTATATATATGAAGAGGATAATAAACTTTGTCAGAATAAATAAATAAATAAATAAAAATTATTTTATTATTATTATTATTATTATTATTATTATTATTATTATTATTATTATTATTATTATTATCAACACCCGACCCCCACGGAGTGAGACTCATCGTGGGAGGTACTCACTATTGTAAACAATGCTCATCCAACCTCGTCTTAAACTGATTCAATGTGTCCACATCCACAACACATTCGGGCAATGCATTCCACTCACCAACCATCCACCATGCAAAAAACCTGCTTCTCACTCCTCTGCTCATACCCTCCCTATACAGTTTCCAGCAATGGCCTCTTGTTCTACTTCCCTCTCCAATTCTATGACAAATCTCTTCCATATCTACCTGATAACAGCCCCTGACCAGTTTACATGTCTGAATAATACAGTAGTAGTATACCCCCTTCCCCCCTCCCTTCCTCCTATTCACGAGGCTCTGCAACTTGCATTCCCTCAATCTGTCCTCGTACTCCACATTCCAAAGACCACTGACTACCTTTGTTAATCTTCTCTGTACCCTTTCAACATATCCTCATCACCATGAAAACCCGGCGACCAAATCTGTGCACAATAATCCATATGAGACCTGATCAAGGCCTTATACAATGGAGTCATAACCTCTCTATTTCTGCATGTCAGGGTTCTCCCCATCATTGCCATTATTCGATCTGATGTCTTCACGACTTGTGCAATGTGGCCCCTGAATTTCAGGTCCTTGTCTACCACCACACCTAGATCTCTCATCTTCTCTACTTCTGTTAAAGTTTCCCCACGAAATGTATACTTAGCATCCCATCGTTGCTTACCAAATCTCTAAACCTTACACGTGTCAACATTGAACTGACAATTCCACTTACCTGTTCAATCAAGCAATCTATTCAAGTTCTCTTGTAAGACATTAACATCAGCCTGACTGTGCATTGCTCTCTCCAGTTTTGCATCATCTGCAAACAGCTGGACATCACTAGTTAAACCCAACCCAATATCATTAACATAAAAATTGAACAACAATGACCCCAAAATTGACCTCTGTGGCACACCACTGGTGACCTTTCACTTTCGAGATACTGCACCCGCATATACAACTTTCTGATACCTATCTGACAGCCAATCACTGATCCAACACAGAAGTCTGTTATCAAATCCCATCTCTTTCAATTTAATTAAGAGCTTATCATGTGGCAATCTATCAAAAGCCTTTGCAAAATCCAAGTACACCACTGTATATGCATCTCTTCTGTCCAAGGTATTTGTCACCTTGTTATAGTATTTAAGTATGTTAGTGAACCGTGATTTCCCCTTAACAAACCCATGCTGATAACGACAGAGAATACTGCTGTTATCAACCCATTTCTGTATCCTACTTCTCACCAATCTCTCCAGGACCTTCAGCACAACTCCAGATATACAGATCGGTCTATAATTTGAAGCTACAACTTTATCACCACCTTTATGAAGTGGAACAATTTTACCCTCCTTCCACTCCCTTGGAAGTTGTGCTGTTGCAAAACTCTTGTTAAACAGGCATGGCAATGCTATTATTATTATATACTACGGTATTTTAATAATTCTCATTATTTTAACAATGAGTAATGTATAATTATAATACTGTAATGAATGTGTCATTTTATAAATTCAATTACCACCGATATCTGCCCTTTCTCATTTTGTTATTTTTAATAAATGTTTTCTTAAATTTTACCTTAGCAGGTGGCGCAGTGGAAGTTACTGTTATCTAGTAATGGTGCCATGTTGTTTCAAGCG
Source organism: Typopeltis vanoorti (assembly GCF_054136105.1). Taxonomy (NCBI): domain Eukaryota; kingdom Metazoa; phylum Arthropoda; class Arachnida; order Uropygi; family Thelyphonidae; genus Typopeltis; species Typopeltis vanoorti. Next base: position 21,589,617 of record NC_143562.1, on the reverse strand, counting down.
TTGCGATGCGTCATTAGTTGTAAGGGATCCTTGAAAACACAATTTGGGTTTCCGCAGTTTGTGTTGGTGAATTAAAGTGGAATCTAAGACGTAAGTAGATTCGATATAGATTACAGAATATACGTATTTTTAAAGCGTGCATAACTCGATGAAGTTATGCGTCATGTAATCCCGATTTTTAATGGATGGTTTCTACTCGTATAACCTGTAAGATTATTATTAGTATTATATTGTTGATAAACACATTAAGCAAGATACTGAAGATGTCCATTTTACGTGATATACAATGAAAGCGAGTGTTATAGAAAAATTACAGGAAATTTGCTTTGCTATCATCATTAACATTAGCTTTCTCTGCTTATTGCAAGCGCAATGAAGGAAGCAATGTGAAATCAATGTCACATGAAACATGATATTTGCGTGCTTTAAACAGTTCGAGCTGTGTTTTAAAATTCTCAACTATATGGACAAGCATATTAATGTGATTTATTAGGACTATATGACGAAACAAATATAAGATTTCTAATTCGTCACTGCATTAGTTAAAATGCTAACTTTCTAAGTAATCAACTAAACGTTTCCATAAAGTTTCAGAGATTGGTAATTCCCGGGGATATGTAAGTTAATAAACTATATCAAGTTGATCTGCTTGGTTGTTTGAACACAGAAGATGATGCTGTATGAAACAGCATTCTTCTACACCTATCATATACTATGAAACGATTTGGCCACCACACGAAATTCCAATATTCAGCTTGGCAATGAACGTGTTAAGCCACTTATCGTAGCGAAGCGAAAGTTCGTAGCGGATTACATCTACAGTATGTCAGCTTTTCCGTTGTATCTTCTGGTAGTCACCTCGTGTATATGATAAATTTCTTGCATTTTCAGAAGACAGATTTTAGTCCGGCAATATTGCAAGATGCCTCGCAAGAATGATGTGGTCCTGTATCCATTAATTACCCCGTATGAATACATGACGGTGAAAATTGTTTTAACGTTTTTTTTTTATTTTTTTTATTACATTTTAGTGGATCTTTCAAAGCGGGTGCAGCGTGCATTGTAATTGAACGAGGTCTAGATATATTGGTATTATTAATTGAGATATCAATCCAAGAACTTAAAAATGGACGATATTCGCATGTTAATTACGATACCATTCATGATCGCCGATATTTTAACTGTCCAGTTGGAATAATTTTGCATTTTTCATCTACATAAATTATAATCAAATACAAATTGCTGAATCTGCGTTCATTTATTACATGGTAATAAACATACTGCACTGGTATTTTTGGCTGTATATCGTGCACACGATGACACAGTTGATTTATTTTTAGTGAGTTAAATAATGCTCTAAAGATATTCAAACATAAGAATATTAGAACCACTGATTAATATTAATTTGTATTTAAATAACGATAATAGCAAAATTGAAGAATATAAAAGTAGATTATCTTCGCATGGATTTTTTTTTTTTTTTTTTTTTTTTTTGCATAAACAGAAAGTAATACGAGAGATGCAATTCAGCAAGTTGTTGCTCGCATATTGATAAGAAATGAACTGTCCCATTAGGTATCACACTTCATTCTATCTCAGCTATATAAACAGGCCATCGTTTTTCACTGCTGCATCTATCTCTACCATGTCGTAGTAATGTGAGCAATGCTTTTGGTAATAATATCATCGAAACGAGCATAATTTGAATGCCTTTGAGTAATATATAAGATTCAAACCAACACGGTTAGATCGATTAAATGTAAATCAATTATATGACGAAGTCATCAAAATTGTTAGATATCCAGATGGAAAATCATAAAAAGGAAAAGAAAAAAAAAGGATATAAAAAAAAAAAAAAAAGAATTATCACATACGCTGGTTTACAGATGAATTAAATGATTAATACTAAAGTAAGCTCATATAATAAGCATAGGAAGAATGAGTACTGGTTTCATATCCCGATTCGATACAGAAAAAGCGCCACTGGTGTTCCAAAATCAGTTTAGAGCAGAGGTCGGCAACCTTTTTAATATGAAGAATGCAATATGGAATTCTAAAATTATGGAGGGCTCATGACACAGGCATTTTTTCTCTAATTTTAGGCTTAGAGATTCTATGATTAGTTGTTTTTAAGAAAAAATAAGATTTCAAATTTTAACATTATTTTATTTAACTCGCTTTTAATACATATTTTTGCCATATATGAATGAATATTAAATACCATAAAAATATTCGACAAACGCACATACTAAAAAACAAAGGGTTCTAACAAAGTTTAAAAGTGGTGTGAAGTGAGAGCGGTCGCATTGATAACTAGATGACGTCAACAACTCAAACTACTTATGATCAGTGGTCTCTCGTCTTGATAGACACAAATAAAGAAGTTTACAGTAATTTCTCTGAGGGCGCACTAAAAATTCACTGCTGATTTTTTACACGGGGAAGCGATATATGAGTACGGAAAAATAATAATTCCAAATTACAACCACCACGGGCGTTGAAAACATCAAATACATGGAATTTGCATATCACTCAACTCGCCAAGTGCAAGGAAGGTATGAGATGATGGACACTGGATTTTCCCTTCATTCTGGTTAATACTTTCCTCAGTGATGGCACAACACTTTCGCAACGTTAAGTAGTTCATGAAGCTGAACTACTTAACATCTGTAAAGCTGTTGCTGCACTCCACAAATTTCGTCAGCTTAACGATGTCGACGAAATCGACTATATATGCTCTGCGACGAACGATTATCGTTTTGATGAAAAGGTATCGTTGGCAGTTTGGCATGTCAGTGGTTGGCAGAGATCACAAAGCAATTAGTTTACAACAAGTGAATGAAGTTTGCTGCTCCCGTTGTGGAGTAAGCCAAGAAAAACGCTTTGTTCCCAGTGGCCGAGCTCTATCAATACCTATGGATGTGCCTTACACAAATGTGCGCGAAATTCTACGAAAGATTCTGCATTTCCACCTATTCAAGATATCAGTGACACAAGAGTTGCGCCCGTAGGACTTTGAAAGTCGACTGGCAGTGGCTTTCGAGTGGAGTTGGTCAATGCATGGTTGTGGATGATTTTGTAGGGAGATAAGACTTACTTTTCCCTAAACGGAACTATGAATACCCACAACTGCTGGGTGTAGGCAACGCAAAACTCTCATGCAATCCTACAAATTCCTTTGCATTCACCCCAGGTGACTGTCTGGTGCGATTTACAGTGTTGTTAATCATTGGACTATTTTTCTTTGAGGACATTCGCCAGTCATGCCCTGTGACTTGCTCAATGTCTGCCGAGAGGTATCGCGGTATGATAAACAATTTTTTTCTTTCACATATATACAGCAGCTCCTGTGCATGAATTTAGTTATCATGCAGCATGCGGACCTACCACACATCTGTCGATTGGTGCAGGAGGTTCTTCCAGAACATTTCACGGAAGCCAGAGTGATCAGCCGTGTGTTTCTCAATTGTCGCCTCGTTCACTTGATCTGCTCCTTTGTGATTTCTGGCTCTGGAGATTTCTGAAAGATACGATTTATCGGAATCATCCTATTAACTTGCTAACATTGAAAGAAAGCATAACGCATCATGTGCCAATCATCAGTCCCTACCACTCGCGTTGTGTCTTTGCGCACACTGCGCAAAGGATGCAGTTTGTGACATACCAGAAAGGACATCACAATAAACAGTACAGCTCTCGTGAATGCATAATGGCAGTGAATAAAAATGTTATTTATGTTTGCGTCGCTTTGTCTTCTTACACACACACACACACACACACACACACACACACACACACACACACACACACACACACACACACACACACACACACACACACACACACCAAAATATCACAAACTATTCCTGGAACGTTTCGTAGCATTTAGATCACTGGGTGACGCTTCACAAGGCCTAAACAGGGATTTTTAATTTCGATCACCATATATGTTAATGACGTTTGTGATCACAAATGTTTTGCCAGAGTGATTGCTGATTTAACTGCGTAAATATTTACAGACACGACCACTGAAGATTAAAAAAATCGGATTTACAATGATATGTTCAAATTATATCAATGGTTTAGCAATAATGGCATTTAAATGAATACCGATAAAACTAAATATGTATATTTCATCATAACTGTTAAGCCAAATGACAATACCGCTATATCATTGGATAAAACAAATTATACTGGTATTTAGAATTGTAGCCTGTATTTAATTTAAAAAAATCAATAAAGTAATTGTGTCTACATATCGAGAGCCAACCCGAAATGGAATTCCCATATCTAATTTTTGGCAACTAAGTTGAAATTCGATATTACCGGAGTATATTAAAATGCTGATACTATTCATGGGTAAATTCTTTACTTCAATATGGTCCGTCTGTTTTTGAAGATTACTGCAGCAGTTCTCTTTATGTCACACGAACACAAAATAGAATAATCAGAGTTATAGCCACTACTAATTTCTTCGCATATTCAACTAGTAATCTGTTTGCCATTCTTAATATTTTGCCATTATAGAAACTATTTATATAATAATACAGTATACTATACTATACTATACCAGGGTTTAGGTATAGTATAGGTAATAGTATTGTATAGTATAGGAAAGAATTACATGGTAAATTGCTTCGTACATAACGTAGTTCTCAAGGTTAATAAAGGTTTTCACAGAGCTTTTGAGTAGTTAGGACCAAGTACCTATAACAAACACAATATAGTGTGTAACTAGCACATAATTCTGAACCTACTTCTACGAAAAGATTGTGAGACTACCCAAAGGGACTAAATAAACTTGACTTTTATTTTGCTCGTATATTACGATATACCACTCCAAATGATATATAGTTTTGAACTTAAATTTTACATATTTGGTCTAATCTATTAAAATTAAGAACTTTTATTGCTAAAAGATCATAAGATATAATGATAAAATATACAAAGAGCCAACAAGTTTCACTAGCCACTGTCTAGCATTTTCAAAGCTGTACTGGTGTAAAAATAAATGCATCAGTTTACATGTAAAACATATACTTTAGTAACTGCTAGGCCGTGACATTTGATAATTCGTGTTTGATGGCGTGCATACGTTCGATTGCTTCAGTCAGAATCCGGTACATGACCACGCGTTGTGTAGTTTTTTGCATATTGTAGTTCTGTTAAACTGAGAGAAATGATGAGATTTTTCCATACGTCTTTTAGAATAGTACCTTGATTTCTATTTAAATTATTGCCTGTGCGTAGCACCGCAGCTGCTTCTTTGAAAGTTCTGTGTCTGTAGTCATTCTCGATGTAAGGCATAGAACTGTTTTTCCAATCTATAACGTGATTTGATGTTGAGAAATGATGAGCTAAACCAGATGAGATGATTCTATTGTGATTGACATCCCCACATGTTCCTTCTGTCTTATTTCAAAACTTCTAGAAGTCTGACCAATGTAATAAAGGCTACACGTGCAATTTCGTATACTCCAGGAAATTTGAAGAAAGGTACTTCATCTTTGGGTGATCTTAAGATTTGTCTGATCATGGTAGCTGGTTTAAAAACCACTCTGATGTTATGAGCTTTTAACATTCTCGCCAATTTTGTGGAAACTGAATTAATATATGGAATGACAGCTGTGGACACATGGAACACCGTAACACGTTGTTGGAGGTTGTCTTTAAATAGCAATTTGTTTAAAATGTTAGAAGGGTATCCATTCAGAGATAGAGAAAAAAGAAACAATCGGTAGGGCTAGCCATGGGTAGCCCCCTGTCACCACCATGTGCAGACCTTTTTATGGAAAAACTTGAAAAGGATATTCTTTCCACCATTTCACCAAAACCGTCGATTTGGTGGAGATATGTCGATGACGTATTCATCATCTGGAAGGATACCATGGAAAACCTCGTGTTTCTTAATAAAATCAACTCATTACACAATAAGATCAAATTCACTATGGAACTGGAGAAGAACAAACAACTACCTTTTCTTGACATCCTCGTGAAGAGAGAAGATAACAGTATCCAACTGTCCATTTACAAGAAATCCACAGATACAGGTAGATATCTACATTATTCGTCTAACCATCATAGATCACAAAAACACAGCATCATTCATATGCTCCGTAATAGAGCCTTAAGGTCTATTTCGAAAGAAGCAGATGTACAGAGAGAACTGTCACTAATAACTAACACTCTATCTCTGAATGGATACCCTTCTAACATTTTAAACAAATTGCTATTTAAAGACGACCTCTAACAATGTGTTACGGTGTCCTAATATGTGTCCACAGCTGTCATTCCATATATTAATTCAGTTTCCACAAAATTGGCGAGAATGTTAAAAGCTCATAACATCAGAGTGGTTTTTAAACCAACTGCCATGATCAGACAAATCTTAAGATCAGGCAGATTTAGACGATTGAAAACAAAAGTAGCTGGAATTGCTCATCAGTATCAGTGTGATTTGGTGGATTTAAGTGCTATTGCTAGATTTAACAATGGTTGTAAATATTTATTAACTATGATTGATGTATTTTCTCATAAAGCTTGGGTTCAGACTCTAAACCAAAGGAGGTTTAGAAGTATCCAGAGCTATGCAGGAGCTGTTACTGGATGCAGAAGATCCTATACAGATACAGGCTGACAGAGGAAAAGAATTTTGGAATGCACATGGGCGTGCTTTACTCGAAAAACGAAGGATGCATTTTTTCTTTTCTCAAGGTGAAACTAAAGCATCGATAGTAGAAAATTTTCACTAATTTACGAGGTCGCATGTGGCGTTATTTCACTTATAAAAATACATACACTTATGGTGATGTGTTACCTGAACTTTTAAGAGGGTGTAATTTATCTAAACATAGATCCATCGGTATGGCTCCTGAAGAAGTGAATCACGGGAACGATAGTAAAGTATGGTCAGAATGACCCTGTACTGTTTATGAAAGGTGACGTTGTGCATATCTCCAGAAAAAAAATCTTTTTGACAAACAATCCACACCTTCGTGAACCGAGGAAATCTTTATCATCAAGACCGTTCTTTCTACCAATCCTGTCACCTATCGACTCGAAGACACAAGCGGAAAATAAATTTCTGGTCGTTTTTATGCCGATGAAATGCAAAAGGTAGCCAGACCTGAATTTGACGTTGTTGACAAAGTCTTGAAACGAAGAGTTAGAAGTGGTATTCCGGAGTTGCTAGTGAAATGGCGATCTTATCCAGACCCGAGTTGGGTTCGTGCAAGCGAAGTATTCCATTTATAACAGCTCTCTGGGGTATTATTGTGATTGTTTATGTTTTGTCTCCTGTAAACAAAGTCGTTCTCCCTGAGGGTGATAACTGTATAATTCCAAAACGAGACGGTACAGGTAAGAGCGTGCGTCGTTCAGTAATTGGCATATGTGTGTTTGGAAGATATAGTAACGCTTCGTTCAGCGATATAGTTGTAACCTGGATGAGTATAAATCGATCCTCACCTAAACAGAAGCAAGTATACAAGAGGGTTAAATTCGTGCTACCACCCGAAATTTTCACTATGCCTTCCGAGGACAGATATAGCTGCTGGTTATCCGGTGCTGCAAACTTTCTAAGACGAGCATTTGCTCTCGAGAAACAGTTGGAAATGTCGTCTCATGGCATATCTGAGTTCACATCTGAAGTACTTTGAAAAGCAGGGATGCACGACTCCGTGGACTCCGTCAATACCGACAGAGATATCTAACCTGGATTTGCCTGGAGGGTTAACACAAGTGATAATTTTAGAAACACGTCCTCGAAATACAGGATTTGTGAATGAAGCCTTATTGGATATTGTACGTCATGCTGTTTATCCTCATTTTAAGCGACACACAGAGAGATTCATTCATTGTGGTGATGGGGATGTGATTGTTCATTTAGCACTTTCCCTATCACCTGTAAATCTTGTAGAAGTGCTGGAAGCTTGGACAGCCGTGTCGAACCGTTTTTAATAGAGAGCGAAAAGCTTCGTTCTTCACTCTACAGTTCGTCGAAATGTGGTTAACAGATTGGAAGAATATTCATCTGTTGGAAAAGGTTTTGATATCAGAGTATTCTACTGTATGTAATGGAGTATCTAATCTTGCCTAGCACAGCTTCCATGGATATATTCCCAGAGAACAAAATAGGAAATTATTCTGTAAGACTAACACATACTGTTGATCTTGGCCCAGGTGAATGGATGATGAGTTTAGCTGAAATTCAAATCTCTGCTGTTTTCGATAATGTAGATGAGTCTGTCAATAAACTTGAAATTGCACACGAAGCTAAGGGTGAATACGAGATTATCGGCTGTTCAATTGATACGTATCCTACATTAGGGAATGCAGACCAGCTGGCAAGACAGCTGAACAATGCTGTTCCTGATGATGATAAACCCTATGTGATGTTTACAGTGGATGTAAAAAATAAAGGGGAGATGGAATGTTGTTATACATACCTTACATGTTTCTCAGATCAATCTTTCCTCGGATCTAGCCCAGTTGTTGGGAGGTCCTGCAATCCCTTCTGGAGAGGCTTACACCGGTTGTAAAGAACCAGGAACACTCACGATGCCTAGTGCAATAACTGAACTTAAAAGTGCCTACAATATGCTTTTTAACGGTAATTGGAAAAATTGAGATAAAAAAGTTTCTATAACGCCCTGGTATTATCCTACCTCCCCACCCCCACGATTTGTTGAACACTTTAGACAAGCTCACAGCAATTATCAACAAGAAGCAGAAGGTAAAGTTAAAATAATTATTCCTGATAATACTAGTCTTCGATTTCCTAAAGCTGATCTGGGACTTGCTAGATTACTGGGGATGGACGAATCTCAAATCGGTCATCCACTTTCTGGAGAAGTCAAAGGAAAGTACATAATTGACATGAGGAAGGGAGTTTACGGAATTTATTGTTATTGGAATCTGGTGTCTCCGCATGTCGTAGGTCATGTGTATACTCCTCTGCTCAGAATAATTCCTGCTACTTATGATGGAAGTGATATTATTTCTAAAATACATAACAAGATAGTTTACTTTCCGCTGTCTACAAAAAAATGTTCAAATTGTAGAAATTAATTTAAGATCAGACAGTGGGGGAAACCTCTCTTATTTCGTTCCGGGAAATCAGTGATTAAACTCTACTTCGAAAAACGAGGATGAGCTACTTAGAATACTATAGGAATCAAGCAGGATTATGAATAAACTCGAATGTGTTCAAGGGTCCTACTTTCCAACGTGGAAGAGGGTTAGGGGGTTTATTTAAAAGTGTGTTCAGGTTTGTGACCCCCTTTCCTTAAACCAGCAGCACGTGCTCTTTCAAAACAAGCAATGAAAACAGGACATCGAATAATAGGAGATGTAGTTCGTGTGTCAGCCAAACTCCGAGCGCAGGAGGCTGGTGTAGATTTACTTAATCAGTCGAAGGAATTTTTGGATAAACAACTAGGATCTGGTATAAAGCGACCTTGAAGAAAGAAGAAACGTCTTCGTCGAGAGAACACGACCCATGATATATTCGATTAAAAAATGTCTTCATAGTGTGTGGGTTTAGAGTTCGATATCTTTTGTGTACCGCTGACTATTCACACGAGAAGTTTGTATGCAGCATATCATCCCCCCCTTTCGAGTCTTGAAACCGGTCAGCTAGAATTCTTTGTAAGTGGCGGACAACATTACCTGGATTTGTCGAATTCAGTTTTGTGTTTACGCGTTAAGATTGTGAATGCTGACGGTTCGTCTCTATCGGAGAATGCCAAAGTCGCTCCTGCGAACTTATTTCTACACTCTTTATTTGTACAAGTGGATTTATTTTTAGGAAACACACTAATAAGTTCTAGTAATAACTGTTATGGATATCGTGCCTTTTTGGAAAGTTTATTGAACTATGGAATCAAAGAGAACTCATATGGCTTGTGAAATGTTTTATAAATAAAGCGATCCTTCTGATGTAACCTTTCTACAGAATGGAGCAACGACTCTGAGGCCTGGATTACAACAAAGATAAAAACTTACGAAAAAAAAGCTCAACAATAGAAATGATTGGACGTCTGCATCTCGATTTGTTTAGACAAGCACAATATTTAATTAAACATGATTGTCTAAGGTTACGACTTATTAGGGCAAAAACTGAATTTGCCTTGATTTGTACTGAAGCTAAACCAAACTACAAAATTGTCTTTGAAGAGGCTATGTTATTTGTACGAAAAGCTAAGATATCACCTTCGTCAAAACATTTTCAATAAACAAAGGACTTGAGTGTTACTCCCGATCATTTATTTCTGTGGAAATTTGAGAATTCTGTTAGGATTAGTTAGTTCTAATGCATTTAACAGGAGTTATAGCGAGAATCCATACTGTTTTCAGAATTTTGATTTGAACTTTTTATGCTTTCAACTCGACAACACATCAATTCTTAGTCGCCCATTCTCACCGTGTTTCGACACGAACGTTTATACGAGGGAATATCATTCGTTAATCAACGCGATGAAGGTGACTTTTGAGGATCGCGGTCTGGATATTAAACTGAATGAGTATGCAAAGGGTTATTCACTTTACGCAGTTGATCTGACCCCAATCGAACGGTAATCTTTCATTGAGTATAAAATTTGCCAAACCCTTAACACAGAACGTCACCGTTATTCTATTGTCCGAGTTCGAAAGTTTATTGGAGATCTCACACCAGCGTGTGAGATCTCCAATGAATTGAAATGGATACCCATGTTACCGAAAGATCATCTTCCTAAAAACACAGAGGGGAATTTCACAGCCATTTGTAATATGGATGAGTCTTATTTACCTGGTCGTCACTGGGTAATTGTAAGAATCAAAGAGAAAAAGCATGGAATATTTTTCTGTTTTTTTTTGGAAGTAAGCCAGACAAGACGTTTCTTGAATTCTTCAACAGATTGTGTGAAAATGTGTTTTACAATATTTCTCAGATTCAACCAAATAGTAGTGACACTTGTGGTTTACACTGAATTTTTTAGTAAGTTACTGAGTAGAGGTTTTACTGTGGATGAAATACTATGTCAGATCTATTCTACTTCTCAGTATTATAATGATTTATTAGTATTATCCATGTTAAAGTCCACGCGGTTAGCCTAGTGGCTTTGCGCTTCGCAACCATATGCCTGGGGTAGGAGTGTCCCAGATTCGATTCCCGTCGAAGACGTGAGAAATTTGAGGATCTTCCTCGGGTATAGCCAAGTTAGCTGGTCCTGGGCGCGGGCAGTAGAGTTTTTTCCGCCAGTTTAACTGGCGTTTATCATCCCGCAAGCAGGCAAACAAAACCCGTGAACATACGCCTCTACAGCCAAAATATATATCCCCCCCCCCCCCAGCGGCGGACTAGATGACAGGTGGGTTGTTAGTGGTACTAACAAGAAGTCGCATCTAAGTAACACGTGGACCCTGCTTAGGAAGCGGGAATAACGTGTAGTGAAAGAAGTGTTATCCATGTTAAAGTAATCTATGCATTATTGTCAAAATAGAAGACTATTAACTGATTATGTGTGTTCCTAGTGATTTGTTTTGTAATAAACAAAGAAAACATAATAAGACAAGAAATATTTATTACAAGCATACTAGACATACAATGTAGATAATACTAATATATATATTATTATTATCTACATTTTAGGCAAAATTTTCACGTTCTTACGTTCCCGCAATTTACGTTTTCCTGCCATTTACGTCACTTTCCATTGGTCCCGTCTTAAGGTCTATTCTTACAATATATTGTTTTCCCGCCATTAACAACTTGATGTGGATGTTATTTCCCATGATTTGCGTTTTTTTCTCGGTGGCAATACTGATTTTCGAATCGATTTCTACGGAAATCTGCGCATTTCTGTTCCCAGATGGCGTTGCTTTCGGCTGTAGTTTCGTTTCCGCCATCACGGTGACTTGCACGCTTGCAGCAGTAATGTAGTGATGAGCGATACCATGATTTTTCAATCACAGTACGAATTGATATTGCAGAATTTCTACTACGTAATTTAGCGTGTGATAGTTGCTTTCAAATTGCAGTGATGGAGAAAAAAGACAGAAAATGTATTTCTGTAGAAGAAAAGATGGCAATTCTGCGACGTTTAGATTGGCATGCCGGAACACGTGTACATTTAGCAAAAGAGCTTGGACTCTCCGTGTCCACTTTGAACACGATAGTAAAAAACAGGTCAACAATTGAAACTCACTGCATAGCAATCTTGCGCTATGTCAAAAACGAAAATATATCCGGACATCGACACACGATGATCTGGATAAACTTGTGGCGGAGTGGTTTGTTTCGAGGAGAGCGTCAGGTATTCCAGTCGATGGTACTATACTCCCAGCGAAAGCCCTTGAATTTGCTGTGAGGTTGGAGATTAATGGTTTTACTGCGTCAAATGGATGGATGGATTGAATGTTTCAAGACTCGTCACAATATTGTGTATAATCAAGTGTGTGGAGAAAGTAATAGTGTTGCAAGGGAAACTGAAAACCAGTGGAAACATGAACTAAAGACTATTATTCAGGACTACGAACCGAAAAATATTTTCAATGTCGATGAAACCGGGCTCTTTTAATAACATTCTGCCAAGTAAAAACATTGTGTTTTAAAGGAGAGAAGTGTCACGATGGCAAAACTCAGCAAGCAGAGGGTAAGTGTTTTGCTCATGGTCAATGTTGATGGATCAGAAAAATTACCGCTCCACTAGTAATTGTTAAATTTAAAAATCACGTTCTTAAAAAAGCCCAGGTGTTTTAAGAACGTGATAAATCTGCCTACTAAGTATGATACCAAACAGCACATCATGGATGACCACCAGCATCTTCACATCCACCATGCATGCTCTGGATGCTAAAATGGGAGCAACTCACTGCAAAATACTACTACTGCTATACAAATATCCTGCATATCCTAAAGATCTGCAGCTCAGAAACATTGGATTAGTGTTCTTTCCAACTAATTGTACAAGTGAGCTTCAGCCATTAGATCTGGGCATCAATCCATGCATTAAAATGGAAATATAGAAAAATGCTTGTTAAAAAAGCTGTGTTTATGCATGAAAATGGTATGAACCCGAAAACAAATGATTATATCAATCCTTGATGCCATGCATTATGTGGCCAAAGCATGGTTTCATGTTACTCCTGAAACCATATCCAACTGTTTCCCGGACCGCAGGACTTACGTTTGTGGAAGAGGAGGAAGAATTTATTGATGTTGATTTTGGGTGTGATCACGCCAATTGGTACCAAGTGTAGAAGACAGCCTTTCCAACCACCTTGGTGAAGAAGAAGTGGTTGAAGAAGACTGTAATCAAGAATCTACCGTCCCTATTATTAAAGAAGCAGTGGAAGCTATCTCTGTTTTGAGGCGGTATATTGCAAGTGCATCAGGAGATGATGGGGCATTTAATGCCTCATACGCTGTGGAGAGGCAGGTGGAACTTATAAGAGTGCAGAAAAAGAAAAACAATCAACAATGAAATATTTTTTTTAATAGATAAATGTAAGTAATTGTAAATTCATTTATTTTTAATAATTAAATTTTGTAATCTAGTATGTAGATTCACATACTAGCAGTAAGTCATCTTTTAATCTTTTTTTAATGTTTTTTTTGCATTTATATATATATATATATATATATATATATATATATATATATATATATATCATTATCAAATATATATATATCAAACAGCCATTAACTTCGATAATTATTTTTTGAGCATGAGAAATGGCATCGATGCGAAAATGACCTACTTTGTATTCTCCTTGCGGTGAATCATACATCTGTAAAGACACATCCTATTTTTTTTTTTTTTTGGTAATACTGGAAATACATTCTAGCAAGTCTACTTTGGTTTTCCTTGACTCTACATTCTCGATGGGGTACCACACCCAGCGTTCCTGGTTTTAAGAAATAAGTCTTGAAGACTGTAAAAGCAAATTGAGGTAACGTGAAAGTGTGTTCTTAGGGGTCCAGCTGAACTGTTTGTAGCAATAGTGATGATCTCTCTAAATAACATTAAATCATTTACACATACATTCCAACTTCCCCAATCTGGTTGTTTAAATCTAAAATACGGTTCAGATTGATTTTCTGTTCTCTTCTCACTAACTGTTATTCTCCAATCTATGGGAAACCTTTGCATGTTTCCTATAGGTTCTGTATTAACTCTCTCAGCTTCATCTAAAATTGCATTGTACATAGGGTAATATAACTGAATCTGAGTTTGCTTTAGGGATTAAAAAATCCATTAATGAATAAACTAAATGCTTGTAGTGTAATGTCACTTCTGTGTAATGTCACTTCTTTAATCATGCATACGCGTGAATTGTACGTTGATTGGGATGGGAATGGATCGTTACCCCCTTTGCAATTACAATAAAAGATGACTTCCGGATCTCTGATTTGTGGAACACAAATATTATATATAGAGAGCTGTGTTAAATCATCGTCGAATAAAGATGCATCACAACAGCAGATAGCTAAAAAATAAATAAAAAGGTATCAGAAATACACCCCTGTAGTTTAAATTAAAACTAGTAATTAGCAGTCTATTTGAACAGAAAAAAGCAAAAGGAGATTATTAATTCATAATTTTTTCTTGCATTAGAAATCGCATGGGAAGGAGAGATTGCTAAAAAAAAGGGAAAGAAATCAAATATTTTAATAGAATTCTTACCATTTTTCTTGATGGAATCATCAATTCTTGTAGAAGAGTATATATATATATATATATATATATATATATATATATATATATATATATATATATATATATATATATTACCAGAGGGTTCCATAACCGATTGCAAAAATTATCACTTAAGTACCCTAAATGCTTTCATAAGAACTGGGTCACTGTTTAATGGTACATGACTGATATCAGTTCTCTTGACTTATATATACAAAATGTGTTACCTATGGATGTCAATAATTCATTCGCTGTAGATATCTTACCCTAAAAGCTTTTCAAAAGATCTTTTCAAAGGTCGTTGTAGAGTGGTAAATTGATATACAGGACCTCGGAACCTGTACAAACAAAAAGGTTCCAGTAATGAATCTGACTTTAAGTTCAAAAACAACGTTATCTCCATACTCTTACCCTGAAAGCTTTCAAAAGAACTATGCTGCGCTGATATCGTTACATTGTCTGGTCAAACGACGCTGGTCAAAAACAAGCCAAGCCCCAAAACAAAAAGCTTTCAAAAAATTGAGGAAAAAAAACTGATAATGATAATTACTTTTTGATTAATGGAATATATGCATGGTCTAGGTAGAATATTATTCACTTTAAAAGAGAAACATAATGGTGTAAGTAGTGGATTTGATTTAAATTCAAAACAACATTATCTCCATACAAAATAATTCATTCAGTGTAGATATCTTACCCCAAAAAAGGTTTCAAAAGAACTAGGACGCATTAAAACTACGCTAGTGAACGATTCTGTCACGTGATATAAACGTAACGAAGAAAACATAACGTGACTCTCTCTCTACCCCCATTGGTTGAGGTACAAACCATGCTAGCCACTTACATACGATCTCGAAAGAAACTCTGGTCGAAAATCATGTGAACTAACTACAACCAACCACTGAGACTGATAAGGGGGTTATGAATTTAATTACTTTTTGATAAGGGAGGAACCTTCTCGATTAAAACTACGCTAGAAACGTTAATACTATCACGTGATATAACAACAGTCTGGATGACCTCAAAAACGTACATGATGTCACCCAGCTGTCCTCAAAAAACAGGACCCCTGTATGACCCAATTAAAATATTGCCATCTGCAATTAAAAGTACACTGCATACGCATTATACTACTTTGTATTCATTTGTACTCAGAAATTATAGTCGTTAGTGCGACTTTTTTTGGCAAAGGAAGTTGTACTAATAGTGATGTGGTGAGAACAATATTGCATTTTCAGATAACACGCAGAAAATATGCAAATAGAAGAGGTGACATTTAAAAAAATTATAGTCCAGGGTTTTCCAAGTGGTGTTCCACGCAACACCAGTGTTCCGCTGAAGGTGAATTTGTGTTTTCTGCAACAAGTTCTCCTGGAATTTGTCATTTTAGTTTTCTAAGCATTTTTCATGAATAAATATTTTATAATATAAATATTCTCAGAAGAATAATTTTCGTGAATATGTCGAAAAGCTCAGACCCAGAACGCCTAATAACATCTGTGTAGCAGATGTTAGTGACCAAGCAGTGTATTTTTAAACATGGATCGTTAATTTTCACACATCGAAACCTTTCAACATTTGGGAAAGGGAACACAGCTGTTTATGAGCGGTCATAAAAATTGTCTGCAAGCCGATTATAATAATATGCCGCGTATCCTCTGTTCTCAAAACCGAACGAAATAACATCTGTGTTGCAAATGTTAGTGACCAATCAGCAAGGAAGTATAAAGAAAATTTTTGCATTGAAATTGAAGATCAAGGTAGTCTGTATCCGATTCTCAAATCTAGTAATACTGAATCTTTTATTCTCAAGTTTGTATTGTAGGGTGAAAGAGCTTGTTTCGTAACGGTATTGTCGTGATTTTTTAAAAGTAATAGGCCTACAGATTTAAATTTTAATATGAATAAGAGACAAGGGACCTTTGTTTAATTTTGGTGTTCAGAAATCTCTTATTGAAGGTGTTTGTGACACGAAAGATAGTGATTCACCCACCTCCAGCCTACAGAGCGATCTCCGGATGTACAAAAGGAGGGGAAAACTACCAGCACATAGGAGAAAAAAGTCTGCATTCGCTCGTAAGTACCTATAATAATGTTATACATTTTTGGTGATAACAGAATGGGATATGTCAATGAAAATCAGCACAAATTAATTTAATGATGTTGGCCTGAGGAAACTACAATATGCTACAAGATTTCATTAGTCCAGTGATTGATAACTGATTTAAATGTAATTTTATATTTTTCAACATGTCACACCGCATACATAAGCGTTACATTACAAAATAACCAAGGTGTCCGTGAACATTTTAGGATTTGTGAAGTATTCCGTCGTAGTAAAAACCTGGGAAACGCTGTTATAGACTTTACGTGACAGCAGTATATGGTGGGTGTAGTGGTATTGAGGCTTTCTTATGTGAGACAAACGTGAATATGGCAAAAGATATACTCGGGTGTCAACGCAGAGTGAGATCGAAGTAGGGATAGTAGAATGCTTTGATATTTTATCACAAATTAACACAGGACGTTTAATTGTCAATTATCTCTTTACGTATGTTGATATAGATGGCAAAGACGAAAGTGCATATGAGGGGAAGAAAATAAAACACAATTTATGCAACTGAAATCGATTGTGTAGCGTAATTGTAAGAACAACGTTGGAAGTCTGATTGAAAAGACTTCCAACAGGCCTTTATTTTCACTGTAACGAAAGGAATCTTTAGTGGTTTTCTGAAATGAAGGTAATTTTGCGGATCTTATACCGAAGTAGCCCTTATTTATGTATTATTTCCATATTTTAAATTCTGCATGCAGTGGGGTTCGGATGGTGGAAGGGGGAAAAGGCAAAGGAACTGGGAGATGGATATAAATTGTTCTACTCTGGAGCGAATAAAGAGGGAAGAAATGGTGTTGGAATTATGGTGTGTGGCAGAATGAAAGGCGAAGTACTGGAAGTGGGTGGAAGAAACGACAGGATCATGCGAATGAAATTGGGTCTTGGAGAAGAGTGGGTGGTCGTATTATGTGTATATGCCCCGCAAGTTGCCTGTACAGCAGAGGAGAATGATGAGTTCTGGAACGTGTTAGATGAAGAAATGAGGGAACTGGAAGAAAACGAGATGATGATTGTCGGAGGAGACTTGAACGGACACATAGGGAGACAGAATAGAGACTGTGAAAGAGTGCATGGTGGCCACGGAGTGGGAATGATGAACCAGGAAGGAGAGAGGGTTATGGATTTTGCAGTAACGTTTGATCTGGCAATTGTGAACTAGTTTTTCTACAAGAGGGAAGAACATTTGATAACATTTAGGAGTGGTAACAACAGTTCACAAATTGACTACATTTTCAGTAGAAGAAAACATCTTAAGGTTGGACAAATTGTAAAGTAATTCCAACAGATCAAGTAGCACAGCAACACCGACTGCTGTGCGCTGACATTAAAATAAGATCGAAGATAAGAACCTCTGGAAGCCATGAGATAAAGACAATTAAGTGGTTTCGCTTAAAAGAAGAGAGTGCGAAGAATCGTTTTAGGGAGAGGGTGTTAAAAAGGATTTCGGATGGAGTGGAAAGTGTACAAGATTGGTGGAAACATAATTCAAAAGTAATCCTGAGCTGTGGAATCAGGTGCTTGGTGAGACATCTGGAAAGATTAGAGAGCAGAAGAAGGGTTGGTGGTGGAATAATAATGTACAAGTGGCAGTGACAGCTAAGAGGAAGGCAAAGCAGAAGTTGGATGAGTCAAGAGTGGAAGAGGACAGAGTAGTGTACAGAGAGTGAAAGCAAGAAGCCAAGAGAGTTGTGGCACAGGCGAAGTCCATGATATATCAAGATCTGTATGATCAATTAGAAATAAAGGAAGGACAGAGAAAAATTTACCAACTCGCGAAATGTAGAAATAAAGCAGCAAAGGACATCTTATATGTGAGGCAGATCAAAGACGCTGAAGGACGAGTATTACGAGGGATGTGGACATAAGAAACAGATGGAGAATATGCTTTGAGGGACGTGAGAATGAAGAAAATGCAAGAACTCACAGAGAAGATGGGCAGCCTTCTGAGGGGATAGTGGAGAACATCAGTAGAGTGGAAGTGATGGAGGCCATGAAGAAGATGAGGAATGGAAAATCGGTGGGCCCGACAGGATTCCAGTAGAGGCATCGAAAGCACTAGGGGGAGAGGGAATTCACCTGCTGTGGGACCTGTTCATGAAAGTTTGGCAACAGGAATATATACCCGAGGAATGGAGGGAGAGTACTCTTGTCCCCATCTACAAGGGTAAAGGGGATGCACAAGACTAACAATTACGGAAGAATAAAGTTGATGTCCCACACAATGAAAATCCTAGAAAGGGTTGTTGATGGAAGATTGAGGAAGGTGGTGAAGATTGCAAAGGCACAATTTGGCTTCATGCCTGGTAGATCAACAACAGATGCTATCTTTCGGTTACGGCAGATGATGGAAAAGTTTCGAGAGAAACAATGGGAGCTACATCTGGCATTTATTTATCTGGAGAAAGCATACGATAGAGTACCAAGGCAAGAAGTCCGGAGGTGTCTGAGGGAGAAGAAGGTTCCGGAGAAATATCTCAGGTTGGTGCGGGAGATGTACAGAAATGTGAAGACAAGAGTTAGGACCTCTCTGGGACAGACAGAAAGTTTTCAAGTAACAGTTGGCTTGCATCAAGGATCAGCATTAAGTCCGTGTTTCTGTTTAATATCGTAATGGAGGTGGTGAGAGAAGATGCCCTTGGACAATGTTGTATGCAAATGACATCTTGCTGTGTGCGGATTCAAGAGAAAAAGCGGGAACTAAACTGGAAAGATGGAGAAAAGTACTGGAAGAGAGAGGTATGCGACTGAGCAGAAGTAAGACTGTGTTGCGCAGTGGGCGGCCGCCAGGAGACAGATCTGAAGCTGGAAGGAAATGTCATCAGGAAGGTGAAGGACTTTAGATACTTAGGTTCAACAGCGGAAGAAGATGGAGGAGCTGAGAAGGAAGTGGGATGCAGGATACAAGCGGGTTGGAGGAACTGGAGGGAGATGGCTGGAGTGTTATGCGATAAGAGGGTGCCGATCAACTGATAGGCAAAATCTATAGGACACTAATGAGACCAGCTATGACGTATACTATGGAAACCGTGGCCGTGAGGAAAAATAACATCAGCAGGATGGAAGTAGCAGAGATGAGAATGCTTAGGTGGATGTGCGGTGTGATCAGAAAGGATCGTTTGAGAAATGACAATGAGGGGAACAGTGAAAGTAACGAACTTAGGAGCGAAGATACAGGAGGCAAGGTTGAGATGGTTTGGTCATGTGATGAGGAAGGAGGACGAATATGTGGGAAGAAGGGTCATGTAGATGGATGTGCAAGGAAGGAGGAAGCGTGGGCGGCCAAAGAAGAGATGAAGGGATCTGGTAGAAAAGGACTTGAGGATGAAGAACTTAGGTATGGTGACAGCCCAAGATAGGAGGATGTGGAGGAGACTCGTCATCAACAGTGACCCCACTTAAGTGGGAGTAGCTGCAGAAGAAGAAGTGAGGTTCAGACCTACTGCCAAATGATGTTAATGGCAGCAGATGGTACAGTTGTTGGAATGTGGCATGGTTAGATGGAGGTTTAAGTAGGGTGGAGAGAGAGAGTGTTTAGAGTGAAATTCATTGCTGCGTTGATGTCTTATTCTCTAGAGGTGTCACCTTGTAATGATAAAAATTACCTAATAGAGCACGTTTTGGAGGGAACTGGTTTGAGAGTGCTGATTGCGTGTATCAGAGAGAGCTGTTTTAACTCAGACTAGATAGAGATCGTACTGTGTCGACCCATCGCATATCCAAAACTATGCAGAATTCATAATATTTTGCCAAGTCCTGTGTTTTATATTTTTATAAAAAAAACATGTTATATATAAATATAAGATTTAATATTTATACCTCATCATACTAAATTATAAATTTATATTCATTTTTAAGTTATTCAGATTTTAATCACAGAACCTCATTACTCTAAATGGGTTTGAAAATAGTTTGAACTTTCATATAAATAATTATTTATATGAAATTTATAAAAATCTATTATAATAGATTGAACATTGTTTAGCCATAATATTCCGAACATTATTGGAATATGTAGTCTCTATTACCACTGTTTATTTTATTTTTTTTGTAGGAAAATAATTGAAAAATCGCTGATAACATCAAAGAAGAAAAGCTATAGGTACTTCCCTTGTGTAAATCCCAGTGTACACATTATTAAGTTAACATATCGCTAATTGTGAAAACCGTTACATCAAATAGACTCCAAATTATTCTCAGAATTGATTAAAGTACTACTTAAACTAAGTTCTTTAAAACAAATTTTGTAAATGTATCCAGTGCAGATCATATGGTAATAATAGTTCATATAAAAAGAAAGAGAAACGAATTTATTCATGCATACTCAAGAAAACATTTTCTAATGTGAAAACCTTCGAAACACAGAAGAATCACTTATCGATCACAAAAGAACTACCTTTCTTTTTAATTTTACACTAAGTTATTTTGAAATTGCGAATGCACAGAACCTACTACAGTTAATGTTCTGCAGGAAAAATAATGTCTTGTAATATTGTGGGTAGACGTTTCTCAAATCAGGAAGCTTGAAAAGACATTTATTCATTCACACTCACTCACAATCATTCTCTTGTGGAATTTGTGGTGAGTCATTTACAAAATGCGGTAATTTTAAAAACCACATATTGGTTCACAGTTAGAGGTCTTTCTTTTGTATTTGAAAATACATTTGTATTATAATACGCGATAAAAATCATTTTCTTGTAAGTGCTTTGGAAAGGTATTTTTACGCCCAACTCATTTGAAAAGTCATTTGTAAATTCATATGCAAGAAAAAACATTCTCTTACAAGAGTTGTGGAAAGGCATTTTCAGACTCAAGTAACCTGAAGAGCCATTCATTACTTCACACAAAAGAAAAACGATTCTCTTGCAGGAGTTGTGGAATGGAATTTTCAGTCAAGTAGCCTGAAGAGACATTTATTAGTTCACACTAAAGAAAAACCATTCTCTTGCGATCATTGTGGAAAAGCATTTTCACGCTCTTGTCATTTGAAAACTCATTTGTTAGTTCATACGCCACCAAAAGGCATTCTGTTGCAAGATTTGTGGAAAGGCATTTTCAGACTCAAGTTACCTGAAGTGTCATTTATTAATTCACACTAAAGAAAAACGATTCTCTTGTGAGATTTGTGGAAAGGCATTTTCACATTCAAGTAACTTGAAAGCCCATTTGCTAGTTCATACTCAAGAAAAACCATATACTTGTGATAGTTGTGGAAAGGCATTTTCAGAGTTACGTAACCTGAAGAGACATTTCTTAGTTTATACTCAAGAAAACTATTCACTTGTGAAAGTTGTAGAAAGGCATTCTCACAATTAAGTAGCTTGGAAATCCATTTGGTATGTCATGCACAAGAAAACCCATTCTCTTCCAAGAGTTGTGGAATAGCATTTTTATATTCAACTAACCTGAAGAGACATTTATTAGTTCACACTAATAAATAGAAAACCATTCCCTTGTTATAGATATGGAATGGCATTTTCAAAGTATTTCAAAGGTAAACTTAAAACCCACTTGTTAATTCATATGCGCCTGGAAAGCCATTCTTCTGTGCGAGATGTCGAAAGACATTTTCACAGTCAGGTAACAAAACACACATTTATTATTTCAATGTTAAGAAAAACCATTCATATGTTTAAACACGCAATGAAAAAAGATCATGTTTTATTTTTTCTGAAATGATTGCTAACGATAAAGCATTTCATTATGGAAGCGTCACATTTCGAGACATTTATTAGTTTATTATCATCAAAACTTTTTATTATCTGAAAAATGTGCCAAGCTTATATAGAAACACGGCAAGTGTAGAGCCAGTTATTTGTTCACACTCTGCAGAAATTAGTTTGTTTGATATTTGTGGCAAATTATATTCCACCCTAAGCACTTGAATAGTGAGTTTTTGGTTAACTCTAAGTAAAACTCATTTTTCATTAAAATATCAGGTGCACTGTTTTCATTAGCAGACAGCTTATATAACTATTGATTACTTCAATCACGCAGTAATTAAATAATTTTTTCATTTGTTCTCAAATGTTTTCATATGTTCTCAAAAGGATTATACGGAGAAAGTTTAACATTATTATTTCGAGATCAAGTGACTTGGAATTGCACGGAAGAGTTCAATATCAGTAGGAACGTGGCTTGAAAATTATTATGTGATACTTCGTAGAAGCCATTTGCTTGCATAGTATGGTAAAAAATCTTAGAAATCGGGAGATCCACATAAGTCAGTTAGAAGGGAAAACTTCTGTGTTTATCCTGAACGTGTAAATCATTTCTCAACATGCCTGCTTTTTCTAATCGAGAAATCACTTTACTTTTAGACACGAACTTATTACTGTGCCGTCAACCAATTTAATTTAAATGAAATTTCTTATTTTACATTTAGAAATCTTCACTCCAAGAGAAATTTCACAGTTTATTTCGAATTCAAAATAATCGAATCACTTCTTTACAAAATACAATGCAGTCCCAAATTATATGTCATTAGAGTTTTCTACCATCAATATATTAAAGCATTTCTATTCCAATGAATGTTCTCGTTTAATATATTTTAACTGTGGCTATTTCTTTCAGACCATATGTGTAGCATTCAAAAATGCATTTCATTCTGTTGTAATTAATAAATCATCTTCTTTTGAAAGATTATTCGTCTTTTGGTTATTCGTTGAAATAATTTACAAAATATGCTGGAATAATTACCAATAGATTCCAAAAATATATCAGCATAACGCATACCATTTCTTTACCGATATCTGATATTTGAGTTTTTTTCTAAATATGGACTACCTCTGCATTTAAGTAGACTGTAAAGGGTGACGCTGCGGAAAATTTAAAATTTGGTATAGACGTAAAATATTGGAGACTGTTCCACGAGAAAGATGACTAATATTTATATCAACATCATAAGAAGCATGGGAAAAACTTTGAAGCGACGAAAAGAAATCCAAGCAAAGAATGTCGTATAATTTTATACTACACAACAGGAACTGTTCAAATCTACAAATTATATGAAATTACAACAAAGTTTACCCATAAAATAGCTAACTATTCTTAGGTCATAAATATATCTTAATAAAAATCAATTATCCAATCTGGTTTTCGTATTTCTGTTTAATTTTTACTGAGAAAAGTGATTATCGAAAATCTCAATATTAAAAATATCTTCGATGTCAAAATATGTTGATGATTATAATATTCAGTCATGATCTGATTTTCGAAGCTTATATTTTGTATTATATTTCTTATATTTCTTTCTCAATTGTTTTCCTTCCAATTACTTCTGAAAGTATCAGATACTGTCATTTTCTACGCTGTTGCTTACCTAGTAACTTCCAAAATATAGATAATGTTTAAATGAAGTCCTCTTTACCGGGGACTGCATGTTTCATATAAAAGGATACATTCTGGTGAAAGGGCGCCTTATTGAAGTAGATATCCAAATTCATGTAATTTCCATAGCTGATAATCAGGTCATGTACTACGTAGGCGAGTGTATCCCTTCACCTTGGAGTTAGTAACAAACATCCGTCTTTCAATTACATCACTTCATCCTTTAATCCCTCGATTATATGGTCTTCCCAAGATACACAAGGCAGACTGCTCGCTCAGACCAATAGTTGAAGGGATACACTCACTTACCTACAACCTTTCCAAATACCTCGCAACTGTTTTAAGAAATCTCTGGAATTTCCTCTTCTCATATTAAAAACTCTGCTGATTTTGTTTCAAAAATCAGGGACATCAAACTTAAAAAACAGATTTAATGGCTAGTTTTGATATTGTCTCTCTCTCTTCACAAATGTTCCTGGTCAAGAAGTACTCAATCTTCTTAAGAATAAATTATCCAAAAAACTTTTTTCTTTACTCTCTCATTGCATAAAGTCACGATACTTCAAATATGACAATAAGATCTGCTTACAAAACTCAGGTCTGGCCATGGGCACACCACTCTCTCCGATCCTCGCAGATATATTTCTTAACGATTTTGAAGAAAAAGCTATTAACTCCTTCCCCCTTAAACCAAAATTTTGGTATCGTTACATAGACGATATATTCCTCATCTGGGAAGACGGTGTCAACAACCTCAATTTATTTTTAGACTACCTAAACAAGTTTCATGAAAAAATCTCTTTTACTTTCGAAATGGAATCCGATGGCGGCCTCCCCTTTCTGAAGCTTACTAGATGTTCTGAAAGTATTAAAATCTCAATTTTTAGAAAACCTACTCATACTGACAGATACCTTTATGCTTCCTCCCATCACTACCCTCCGCAAAAATTTGGTATTATTTCCACCTTAGCACACCGGGCCAAATCTTTACTAAGAGAAGAAAAAGAAATTGAAAATGAACTCCTTTTTCTTTAAATAGACTTTTATTAATAATCGTTTCTCTCCTAATAAGATTAAAAATTTTCTTTCTCTCCGTCTCTCAACTCTTTCTGAAGATCCCTCTTCCCCAAGAGCCTTTATTTCTTTGCCTTACATCAGCTCTCTTTCACCAAAACTAGCTAAAATTCTCAAGAAATTTAACTTCAGAACTTGCGTCACTATGCTCCCAAAACTTCGCTCCATACTTAGTAAACCTAAAGAGGAACATCTTCCAACTCAGTTCCCAGGAGTCTAGAAGCTTTTATGTGATTGTGGAAAACCATACTACAGCCAAACTGATAAATCCATCCTTTTACGTTTGGAAGAACACTGTAGTGATATTTCCTACAACAGGACTAGAGCCAGCACTCTCTCTAGCCATGGGCTTAAAAAAAATCAGCTAACACATATGTTGTTCCCGTATAGGGAGTAGGCAGGGCCGTTTACCCTATCTAACTTTTGGAGACTGAGTGGGCAGTTCACTCTCCACTGGTAGCCAATCAGAGGATAGCTGGCCAAAGGCTATCACTGATTCATCGGTATGCAGTGAAGAAGGCGGCAAGCTAGTGCCGCCATCTCGTGGTCTCTAACCTTAACACAATATTTTTGATGTCTGAAAGTGTGGGTTCTACGGTCGATTTTCTTGAGTTACGGGACGAAAAACCCGAGTTTCAGGGAGAAAAACCCGCTAGCCCGTGCCAGAGATCGACTAACTCGGGAACCGGCCGAAAAAAGGCTTAGAAAAAGTTCCTCTAGTCGGCGACTAGATTTGAACCACCAAATCCTTTCTTCGTGCGGTCAAGCGCTGTAGAGTGCAAACGCCACTTCTACTGAGCTACACAGGCTCTGTCTTTTCTCTGTTAACTCAGATGACGGCCGCCAACACATTGTGAACTGGACACAAACTTCTAATATCCAAGTGTGCTATGATGAACTTGAAAGAAAGATTGTCGAATCTAGAGAAATTACCTTAGATTCTTCCCATATCAACAACAGCCTAAGTTTCAATATCTCTGACACACACACACATTGCCTCTGTTCAATACTGGCGCACTCGTGACAGCACGTAGTCAACTTTTATTTGGAACTCAAGCTCGCAAATGAGAACTTTCAAATGTACTACTGTCTTTTTGTACTAGTACTGTTAATGCAATTTTTAAGTCTCTGTTATTTTTTTTTTATATTTCTGTGATTTTGATACCTGAAGAAGTTGATCCATTTAACGAAACTAGTAAACTAGTAGTATCTTTTTAAATAAACCATGTAATCTCTTTATCTCTCGGTATCAGTCATTTAAACTAATTTATATATATATATATATATATATATATCTTTCGTTCACACAGAAGGCCACAAGTGTTATAGCCCACTAGCGCCGAGTGTTGAATGGAGTAATAAAAGAATGACGGAGGAGGAGGAGTCTCTTCACATTTCGTTTGAACAGCTGAGAGTTGTAATCTTGTTTATAATCCCAATAATGATAGCACACTTTGTATTAGACATAAAACTCATCCGATCTATGTTTCGATCATCGCATTTTATGCATGCGACACAGATTAGGCCTGATGAAGAGAGTGAAGAATTCTATGAATACGTGCAGACTGTGTTGGACTGCCTCCCAAGAAGGACTGCGAAAGCGAGAAATAATATGACTGTAAGTTTAGAATAGAATGTTTTATCTAGCTAATCGTAACACCCGTGGTGAAAGACTGTTGGAATTTGGCTATACTAACAGATTATTTATTACGAATACTTGCTTCCAGAAATATTCTCGAGACAAGTATAATTGGACATCTAACAACTTTGATAAACCAAGGCACAAGATTGATTATACACAAGACATTCAATAGCGTAAGACAAACATCTCATGAGTGTATCTTTTATTTTACTGTTTCTTTTCTCGTATAGAGTAGGTGTCTGCCTTCTCTCCGAGATATTTTCTTCTCCTAGTACGGTAGTACAGCCTTTTATGTGGCGTATTGTGTGTAGAGTGCATTTAGCGCTCTTGAAGAATCAGTGACTTAGGTTAACTTATTGAACTTTTTAATTTAAACAAAGGAATGATTGACTTCATTATTGAGTTTATAAGCAATACTGCTATTTCTTTGATTGAATACGATAATTTCCATGTGTGGCAAATCGTAGTAGAACAACAGCGGCAAAGATCATAGTGACGGGTAATTTAAATTTGCGGGATTTTTTGTAGTGGAGTGGGTGGAAATGTAATCTTCGTCGAGAAATTCAAGGACATATAGAAGCAAATTGAAACTGGAGACAGAGAATATGTATTAAATGTTTCAAAAGTGAATCCCTATTAGGTGAGGAGAATGCAGCAAGTGTTAGTATAATGAACTGTCAATGGTAAGATGGAAAATGTCGGAATTGATGTTGAACGTGTGACTGTGGAAACAGAGGAGGACGAATTGGACATTCATAAAGAAATAGCCCGCTTGAATGTTATCATTCTCAGGATAAAGCGCGAAATTGAAAAATTGCGGAAGCGGCAAGAGATTAGGGATGATAAGGAAAAGAATCAGGTGGTGTGAAGTAAAAATGGAGTCCGAGCGAACAAACAAGAAAAACAAGTTCAGGAGAAAATTATGTACGGGAACTGAACGATCAGTGGAGTACTTAATGAAAGTGTGACAAAAATCCTGTTTCTTTGGGACAAAAATTCACAATGTTACTCACGTCTTCCGAATGCAAAAAATGTAACTCGAAGGAACTGATTGTTTTGGTTGGCACGAGTGATTTGAGGGGAAAGCAGTATTCTATGAGAGAGAATGTAATGGGGTTGTTAGAAGATTCAAAACTGAAGAACAAGAATGTGTACATTGTAAGTCTCCTGACACGCTATGATAGAAGCGAACTGAAGAGGTGGGCTGTTGTAGCTAAGAAATCCATACGTAGGTTGTGCAGACTGAAAATGTGGGATTTTGGGATCTGTGGTCTTTGTTTGACGGAATGAAGGGTTTATGGCATGTATAATGCTTAGGAATTGCTTCTAAATGGTTCGGGGGTTAGGTGTCGAGAGAAAGCTGTGTTTACCGAGCATGCTGGAATCCAAATTCAGTTAAACATAAGACAATTAGGGCTGAAGCAAGTGAGTTTGTGGTGCACTTTTTATATACTAATACCTGAAGTATCATGAACAACAGGGAGAAGTTTTTTGACATTATTAGAGCAGCCTTGCTGTTATTGAGACTTGGCTGACAGCAGATTTTATACTTCCAGCAAGAGAAATTAAAGGGTTTAGTATGTTTAGGGGAAAATAGGAAAAATCGATAAGAGAGAACAACAATTTACCGAATGGCAATAGTAGTACTAGGGTAGGCACTTCTGACCAGATCAAGATCAAGTTAAGATAAAGAATCGTGACATGATTGGTTGTTAAGATGATGACGCCATTGTGTGTGACGTCATGAGTTTTGAATGTTTGGAATTTCCCTGGGGCAATGGCGTGAGTCCTTGTGTTATGTTCGCGTATGGAATTATGGGTGAAAATTAAAGATAGGGATTCGAGTCGTGATTGGTGGGTCACTTTGAACAAGATCAAGATTAGATATGGAATCATGACGTGAATGTTTGTTATTATCAGATGTAGATAAGTCACGTCATTTGTTAGTTGTAAATAAGTGAGTTATTGTTTTGAATGGAAAAGGGAGATACAGGGTGTTCGGGATAAATTTGACAGTTTCGTAAGGAAAAAGAAAATCTTCTTTGTATCTATTAAATTTAATGAATTGACAAAAAAACATTACAGGCAGAGTTAATTACAATACTATCAACAAGATTTACTCAAAATAACCACCATTAGCATCGATCACAGCTTCAATTCTGCTTCGGAACCTCGAACAAGCTGATGCTACAGTCTCCCTGGGAAGGGCCGCAAAAACTGTTTTAATTTTATCCATTAACTGGGCTTTTGTATTACTGGAAGTGCGATTGGTGTCTTTTTCAACTGCGCCCCATACAAAATAATCCATGGGGTTAAGGTCTGGGGAGTTTGGAGGCCAAACATTTGGACTGGTGAAGTCGTAGAAATTTTCAGACAACCATTTTTGACTTTTCCCAGAGGTGTGGCAAGGGGCCGAATCCTGCTGCCATACATACGGCCTACCATTGGCTACCCTTGTTATCCAGGGCTTGACTACAGTTAGCAACTCCACGAACAAAGCCCGAATTCCAATGCCAGGGTTCTTCAACACCTGTTCCTGCAGATTTGCGAGGAATTCTGCTGTACGAACGCAATCAGATCGTCTGCTAGGGATCTTTCTTCTTGCTACATCCTCGTAGTCACCATTGCAAGTCTCTAGTTCATGCCTGATTGTTTTTACTGTATTCAGGGAGCATTGGGCAGCAGTCGTAATATCCTTATTTTGATGGCGGGCACGAATCATCATGATACAAGTTATTCTCTTCCATGATTCAGGTGGGTTCCAGCTATCCATCCTTTCTGACATCTTGTATATGAATGAAGAAGGGTCCAAACTTTTAAATGAAGAGAAGTGTGTGTTAATACATGTAACTTACGGAAAAATATAATTAATTATAAATATGTCAAATTTATCCCGAACACCCTGTATATTAGTGGATAAGGATTCTTGTCGTGATTGGTGGGATACTTCTGACAAGATCATGATCAAGATAAGATAAGGAATCGTGACGTGGATGTGTTGTTGTTATCAGATGAAGATTAATACGTTATTGTTTTGAATGGAAAAGGAAGATATATTAGTGGATAAGGATTTGTGGTGTGATTGCTGGGACACTATGAACAAAATAGGGGTAGGGTGAATGGGGGAAAGCGACGTCAGTGTCTTAGATGTGTATTATTATGAGTTGTAGATAAGTAAATGGTTTGCATATGGCATTCTGGGTGATGGATAGTGATAAGATAAAGTTTGGAATGTTTGGAATTTTTATTGGGCCCTCATCTGTCAGGGACATCACGTCGTGTGTTTGGTTCGCATATAACATTGTGGGTCATGTTTAGAGATAAGGAATCGCGACGTTTTGTGTTTTTGGAAATTTCTGGGGAACATATGTCTCTGTGATATCACATGGTGTTTTGGTTTGCCTATGGAATTGTGGGCGATGTTCTTGAGACAAGATATCCTGGAATTTTCCCAGGGTGACACACATCCTTCATTGTCATCATGTTTTGTCTCTGGTTGTCTATAGATGGCTGTACTAATTTTCCAATACATTTTGGGATATCTCTTTTCTGTTAAAGGGTGGGAATTCTTACAGTAGAGTTCTTAGAATTCTTAGATATGGAGGCAGCGTTATGAAAAAAAAACTATCCAGTATTAGAATTGTGCTTACCCAAACATACGACCAGAGTAGCATACCGGCCACTTCTGACAATATCAAAATCAAGATAAGATAAGGAATCTTGATGTCATTGGTTGATAAGAAGATGAAGTCATTGTGTGTGTGTGATGTGATGAGTTTGGAATGTTTGGAATTTCCCTGGGGGCATGTGTCAATGGCTTCAGTTCTTGTTTTGTTTCGCATTTTGTGTTTTGGTTCGCGTATGGAATTATGGGTGATGGTAGAGATAAGGATTTGTGTCATGATTGGTGGTGCACTTCTGACCAGATCAAGATCGAGATAAGATAAGGAAACGTGACGTGGATGTGTTGTTATCAGATGAATATAAGTGACGTAATTTGTTAGTTGTAAATAAGTGATGTCATTTGTTAGTTATAAATTAGTGCCATTATTGTTTTGAATGGAAAAGGGAGATATATTAGTAGATTAGCATTCGTGTCGTGATTCGTAGGGCACTTCTGACTAGATCAAGATAAGATAAGGAATCGTGTCGTGGATGTGTGTTGTTTTCAGATGAAGATAACTACGTTATAGGGGTAGGGTGAATGGGGGGAAGCGACGTCAGTGTCTTGGATGTGTATTGTTATGAATTGTAGATAAGTAAATAGTTTGCGTATGGCATTATGGGTGATGGATAGTGATAAGATAAAGTTTGGAATGTTTGGAATTTCGCCGGGGACATCACGTGGTGTGTTTGGTTCGTGTAAAGCATTGTTGGTCTTATTTAGAGATAAGAAATCGTGACGTTTTGTGTTTGGAAATTTCTGGGGAACATATGTCTCTCTGTGATATCACATGGTGTTTTCGTTTGCCTATGGAATTGTGGGCGATGTTTTTGAGATTAGATATCTTGGAATTTTCCCAGGGTGACACAAATCCATCATTGTCGTCATGTTTTGTCTTTGTTTGTCTATAGATGGGTGTACTAATTTTCCAATACAGTTTGGAGTATTTCTTTCCTGTTAAAGGTTGGGAATTCTTAGAGTAGAGTCTAGTGGCGGCAGCGTTTCGTCCTTTTCAAAATAATTAACTCAACCACACACATTAGACATGAAAAGTCGCTAATGTATCCCATGGTAATACTCTAATGTATGTACACTATGATAATTCTTATGAAAAAAAAAACTATTCAGTGTTAGAATTAGAATTGCGCTTACCAAACATATCATCACTGGCCATCGAAATTACAAATATCACATGATATTTTTATGTTAAACAAAAAAGATTAACCTACTTTTCAGAATGGGGCAACTTGGAACTAGCTAGCTAGGTTCTGAAAACAATATTTATTCCAAATTGTTGATTTTCACGTATATTCACAGCACAAAAACACACAAAACATATGAGTTGAAAGATATTTCTGTAAATAACCAGAAAATATTGTTGATTACTTCCTTTAGGTTTCCGTTTGGTTCTTTGCATTAATTCCTATCCACAGTTGCTTATGTTCTGTTTTCCCGAGCTTGGTGGGAAAGTCTATGAGCCATTTTGTTGAGGATAAGTGTTATTTCCTGTTTGAAATTCAGAGTGCTCTTAGAGAGTGGAATTCTGACAAGTGAAATGATTTTTTTTTTTTCAAATTGATTGGTTTTTCTATTTTACTTTTAAAATTCAGTTAACTACATATTATAACCAGAATAACTGAGTAAAATAAATAAACTGTGTGTGAATTATTTTCCCACACTGTTAATTTTCCTTAGACTTGTTTGTAGATAACTAGCCCGAATGCAATGTCTATCTAAGCGCCCCATAACGATCCAGGCGTGTGTGTGGTTCTTTTACGATAATAAAAATTTAAATTATTTGAAATTTCTTAAATAAATTTTGACAGAACAGCCACACGTTGGTTCGCTAAATGTAACGAACCGCGGATGTTTACTAAGCAGGGTAATCGTTAAAAACCCGAATATTCAAAAAATTCTCAAAAGTTTAAGCAAATTTTGATAAAGCCACTTCACTTCACTTTAATCTTTGAATATAATGATACAGGGATTATAGCCTTCTCACCGACCCGATTCGCTAAGAAAATTAAAATGAATTTTAATTAAAGTTAAAATTTATTTGAACTAAAGTTTAAAAAATTCTTGCATTTTACTAAATTCTTAGTAAGTTGTAAAAATTTTTTAATAATTTTTATGTGGAACTATCTTTTAGAAAAATAAAAGACACTTTTTATTTTCCTGAAAGATAGTTCCTGAATTTCTGAATTCTTTTCTTATTGAAAAGAATTCAGAAATAATAATTAGAACATTTTATTAATATTAATATAAGTATTCAAAAAATAAAATCTTTACAGAATAACAGAAAATAAATTAAATCACATAAATATACTTGAAATTTTTTTATTAAAACTTTAGGGTTCTTGATTTCATATTCACAAAATTAGAAATAATGGTCTTGACGTCTAATTCCGCACATACATCATTTTCAATAGCTATTAACGCCAAACTGCCAAGCCTTTTTTGTGACATGCTTGTTCTTAAGTAGGTTTTAATCAATGTCAACTTGGAAAAGGAACGATCACCGCTCGCTGCACTAACAGGTAAGGTTAATAGTATTCTTAAAATAATTGAAAAGTTAGGGAAAGATAAATTATTGGACACAATAAAATTACGAACATCGAAAGGGTTTTGAATATTTAAATTATCCTTTCGAAAAATATCCCGCAAAGCACATAACTCGTCATATAGTTCTATTGCATTTACGTCTTTATTGTCGCCGTCCATCAAGAGAATCTCTAAATCGTCACAATGTTTTCGTAAATCTTCGTTATTAATTTGTAGTAATCTATACAATAAATTGAAATTATCATAATATGTTTTTAGGTGTTCAAAACGTTCTATTAACGAACACATTGCAACGTCTAGATGTGTATAAAACACATTCACTCTAAATTTTTCTTCTGGCGATTGTGGCGCTTCGTCATGATGCTCGTAGTCAAATTGTCGTGTCTTCTTTCGTCGTCGAACTTCCGTACCAGTTTTAAATTCTTGTTCTCCATCTACCTCTTCACTCAGTTCTTTTGCCGTTTTTAGAACTTCTTTAAATTTTGTATCCGATCGATACTCTTGTAAGAATATTTTTAAGTTTTCGATAGATTCTAAAGCAAGTGTAATGTTCGTATTTTTGTCTTGAAGCATTTTACTCACAGGCCTTATTCTGTTAAGTAAATCATGCCAAATTATAAGAGAACAAATAAATTTGTAGTCCTTCATTTTATCACATAACGTTTCTGCTTCATGCGGAGTTTCTTTTTTAAAATTTTCATTATTTAAAATGTCAAAAAGTGCATCATAAATTTCTCCTAACTGATATCGTAGAGGGCGGATTGCATTAATTTTACTTTCCCATCGCGTTTCTAATGGCTGTTTCAATGTTACATTTTTTATGAACTTTAAAAGGATTGCCCAACATTTGTAAGAGAATGAAAAGAAATTATATATTTCTTGAATAATTGCAAAGAAACTAATTGTATCTGCATTCACTTTGGCTACATCGTTAATGATTAAATTTCGAGTATGAGCAGCACATGACACGTAAAAAGCTCGAGGAGTTTTGTTCAAAAAAAAAAAAAAAAATTTGGAACCCATATTTTTTCCCTTTCATATTTATCCCATTTTCATTCCCTTGACCTCGCATGTCTTCAATGGGAATATTCCATTTTCCCAGTTGTTCCACTATTGTTGCACATAAACCACGTCCTGTGGAGTCTGACATATCTGCAAAACATGAAAAGTTTTCTCTGATCTTGACAATTCCATTGTCACAGGAAACAAAGCGAATAATAATGGTCATTTGTTCTGTTTTACTTGCATCAGGTGTGCAGTCTAAAATTATGGAATAATATTTAGATTTTCGAATTGATAATAAAATTGTATCGCTGATTGCATTACTTAAAGTTTCCAATATTTCATTTTGACTGTCTTTACTCAAATAGTGTACTCTATTGTTTCCTTGTAGGGTCCTTTCAACATGATTTTCCATAACGGGATCAAACTTCGCAAACAGTTCGACTAATTTTAAAAAAATGACGTTATTCCTTTCATATACAGTAATTTATCAGATGATCCGCGAAAAGCTAAATTTTGGCTACCAAGGAATTTTATAATTTCAATCAAGCGTTCTAAAATACTCGTCCAATGTTTCTTTCCATTTCATACATGCTTTGAGTCTGGCAATCAATAGTAGTTTTGTTTTTTAAATTTTTATCAAGTTGCTTCCATTTTAAGAAATTTCATGTGAGCTAAACTAGTCTCATGTCTATGCAAAGTTGTATTTACATTTCTCCAATCGTTATAACCTTCTACAAGACTACTTGATTCAGTAGGTGCGAAAAGTTTGCAACAAAAGCAAAAAACAGAATTTAAAGTTTCGGAATAAATGAGCCATGTTCTTGGCAAGAGCTCCCCGTTTTCCATTTTTCTATTATAATACGTGTCGCCAAATTTACGACCATATGTATCTCTGGGATGTATTATATTTTTCTTTTCAACAGGCCCCATTTCAATTAAAACAACTCGTAATTTTTCATCAATATTTCCCCATTCACCTGAATCTTCTAAATTTACAGACTAACAATGTGTTAGTTTCGTGGTCAACTACAACTAAATCTTCTCCTAACTGTTTTTCACTTAAATCCTGCGTCTTGTTATCTTGTTCAACAGTTGTAATAGTACTTTCATTCAAACTGGATGATGTGCACGGTTCGTCAACTCTGATTTCTGATGTATCGAGTTGGTTACAATCTGTATCAGGATATTTTAATATTTTAACAAATTTATTAAGAGCTCCAGTTTGTTTCTTAATATCTGCTTCTTTCGCAGCATGACGCTTACGATTTTGTGCACCAGATAACTTTTTTTAATTTTGATTCCATTTTTATTTTATACCCACAAGAAATTATTACACAACACGACACAAAGACAAAACAATAGTCCGCACTGCACTACTGTCAATAGCCTATTGAGATGCATACTATTATAAATCTACTGTTGCTATCCTGTCATTACTGTGACATTGTAAAATTTTATTATTATTTTAACTTTGTATACTTGTAATTTCTATTAATTACTTGCGTGCTTTCTCTCTCTCGGAATCTCTCTTGTTTATATTATTACGTGCTATGTTTACAAGAAAGTCAAATAACATTTATTTACATTACTATGAAATGTACACGAATTTAAACATTAGGGAGATTGCTTTCTCTATCCTTCTATAAAAACTCTTTACCAAAATTTAGAACCTTTTTTCTTCAACTTTAAAATACTTTTTTTAACACAAAACGTTATCTACTCTCAGTTTACAAATTTTACTTATTAAACTCCAAGTTTACTCGCAAAGAGGTTACCTAAATCTCTCTGTTATTGATATCAACTTCTAACATGCCAATTGATTCTCTTAAGGACACTTCTTAACCTTATTAAACATATATCTTAAAAGTCTTTCTAATACAACTATAAGAGGAATTATATAAAAGTTTTGAACTTACAAAGGCTCTGTATCTCACAATTAGTCAAAAGTCTGTCACTAAAAGTTCTATGGCAATTCTTTCATCTCAGATCTTCATCTGGAATTTTGGCTTCGGCTATATTAATTGGGAATGTAGTGGGACTCGTACAGTTCCGGAAAAATGTTATTCTCCCACGGCGAAAAGAAAAACTTACGAGCGAAGGTACTTCGGGAAATTTGCCTCGCCTTTTCTCCTCTACTTTGGCTCGCCGAGAATGCCTGGACGACTGCCGTCTCAAGTAGCTTGAATTGCTGCCTCTAAGAAACTGAAAATGACGCCTCCAAGAAAAATGAAACTGTTGTCAACTGTCAATCAGGATCCCTTTGGACTGGAAACTTTTCTCTTTTACGGCGTTTGGGACTTCTCCTTTTGGCAATTTGAAAGCCCTGTCTGTGGCCTAGAAGTCGTTTCTCTCTAGCGACGTCTCGAACTGAGAAGCTCCTTTCTGAAAGCGGAAAACTCCTCTCTCAATCAACGTCTGGATCTGGGATGCTCTCTGACGATGTCTGGAACCGAGCAGCTCTGTCTCTCTTCGGCAAGGTCTGGGACCGGGCAGCTTTGGCAATGTCTGGAACCAAGCTGCCTCCTCTTTGACAGCATCTGGAACCGGGCAGCCTCTCCTGTCTCTCTGTGGACGTCTC
Source organism: Typopeltis vanoorti (assembly GCF_054136105.1). Lineage (NCBI taxonomy): Eukaryota > Metazoa > Arthropoda > Arachnida > Uropygi > Thelyphonidae > Typopeltis > Typopeltis vanoorti. The sequence goes on along the minus strand of NC_143562.1, from coordinate 21,552,966 downwards.
TGGAACTGGGTCCCCTCTACTTCTGCAGCAATCTCTGGATCCATGCAGCCCCTTCTGTTTGCTTCAGTCCCTTTTTATTATACCTCCTCTGAGACATTGCATGAAGTTTGGCAACCCACAAAGAATCAATATGATTCTTTCATCTTAAGTTTCAAGTTTGGCACTCCTTTTATTCTCCTCCGCTTTCTTTTAATTGTAAATTGCCGGCCATCGGAAAGTTGTTTGAACCTTTCTGACCGACTTAGCAGATGTTTACACTTAGAGCCTGCAAGCCTTTCTCATACAAACAAATTTTAATAACAATCTTTCTAATGCCGCCATGTAGATTTATTACATGCAGCTTCGGCGATATAAACATTGCCTTTGTTTTTAACACTCTAATATATTCTTATTAAAGCAGTATATTCAGTTAACTTCCAGAGTGTTATTTACAGTAACATCTAAAACAAACTATACAGAGACAAACAAAGTTTATTTTACAATATTCACATGGGATTTAACCTAAGTAAACAATCGAATGTAATGTGTTTTGGAATATTTAAGCTACAATCGAGTTTTTACAGTACCATATGACTGGTTACGTAGCAACAAATGTTTTGTACGAAAAGTCGTTTCTGCGCATAAAAACCGTTCACCGTTTCACTTTAGATTCTGGAGGTAAGCATTTAGCCTGCTCTCGCTGCAAAATTATAAACAGCCAGCAATATATAATTTTTTTTTAATTTTTATTCGGTGTATCCGGCCTTATTTATTTTAATATTGATCATTTTAAGAATTTTTTGTTTTTATGATAAAAATTTTGTTTCTTAAAAATGAACTTATGACCCATGCCCCGGCGCCTCCTTCATAGTGGTGCACACATGCACCGCATGCTCTGCATGCCTGCTTCCGCCGGCCCTGCTATATACCATACAAACTTAATGAAACACAATATATTCGTTCAGGCTTCTAGTTCAGTGATGCATCAAGACATTCCAAATTATCGTGTATGTGTGTGTGTGTGTATGTGTGTGTGTGTGCACATGCGCGAATTTCTGAATGAAGGCCTGGTGTCATCCTCAGATAAGTTTAACAAATAAGCTTCATGGATGAAAGCTGAGAAATTACATCTCATCCAAGATCAATAAAAAATATAAAAAAATTAAAAAAGGGGAGGAAAAATCCATATATCACGTTTACGTGCTGTAGTTACAGTATTACACATTAATCCGGTAATTACCCCCTAATAACTTATATGTATCGATGATGCCCCCCCCCTCGTTCTTCGATCATCCACTACACTCTACAATTGCATTCCCTCAATCTGTCTTCATGTTAGCCATTCGAGAAACTAGGAAACACGTTAGTCAATTGTTTCTGAATATTTTACAACATACATTCATCCATTTGAAAACCAAGTAATGAAATCTTGTCACAGTAATCCATATACAGTCTGAATAAAGTTTTATACAATGTTTTCATTACATTTTTACATTTCAGTGTTCTCTGCATCACTGACAATGCGCTGTGCTATCCTCACAATTTTAGAAAAATCTTCAACATTTCAGATTCTTATCCACCAATATCACAGATCCCTCATCTCCTCTACGTTCTCTAAGATATCTTCCCACCATCCTTCCTATATTCTGCTTCCCATCTGTGCCTCCCAAACTTTTAAATCTTATGAGGATGTACTGAATATTTGTGATAAACACCGTGAAGAACTGAGGTAGAACTACATAACTTATCATTGTACATATTCCCCACGAAGTTTTATACGTTTACTACAACGATGCTGCCATTTGTAATCTTCTAAGAAAAGACGTCGTTCCCTTTTTGCACAAACTAGTCCTCAGCTGCAGATATGACTACATTATATGTGGTAAATTTTGTTCGTTTAAAGTGTTTCTTTAAATTTTGGAATTGAAAATATTCAGATGGAGCCAGGTCTGGCGAATAAGGTTGGTGAGCCAGACATTCAAAGCCCAAGTTGTGTATTGTCTGTTGGGTTTCATAAGCAGGTGCATCGTCCTTCAAAAACATGCCTGTGCTCAATTTCCTGCTAAGTTTCCCTCTGCTAATCATATCCGTCAGTATCTCCTTCAATTCCTTCAGAGCTGATGTAACAGTTTTATCTTTTTTGAGGTACTTGGTAAGAAGTATACCATCAATATTCCAAAACACAATGGCAAGAACCTTCCCTGCTCACTTTTTGGTTCGAAACTTTGGCAGCGGAGAATCGTGTCTCTACTCCATTGAATGGTGTACGTTCTCTGGGTCATAGTGAAGAATCCATGTTTCATCAAGTCAGAATACGAGCCAAATATTTGCACCTGAATTTTCAAAATGACCAAAAATCACTTGAGATGACAACACACGTTTTCCCTTTTAGTCGGCATTCAAACATTTGGGAGACCCAATTCGCTGAGAGTTTCTGCATGTCCATATTTTGTTGCAGAATAACTAACTGGTTCCCTGGATATCTACAGAGTCTTTGCGATGTTTTGGGCTGGTATTTGGATCATGGCATGCACTGCATCGATATTTTCAGGTGTGATCACTGTGGAAGATCTCCCTGACCTGGGAGCATCTGTGCCTCAGGATTTCCAGCTTTCAACTTGACCATCCATCTAGCAATTTTAAGTTATATTAGGAGTGCAGTCCACTAAATTCTCACACTAAAGTAGCTAAATCTCAATTGCGGACTTTTTTTACACCACAAAAACTTGATGGCCCGCACCTCTGTGTCTTCGAATTTCTTCAAAACCACTAGCATGTTTTTTCACATATCCAAAATGAAAAAGAATAAATTATTACGATTTTAGGAAACATGGATGTTAAAGATTTTTAAGATATGTTCTGCCTTGTAGTTTACGTCTATCAATTGCTTTAATCTCATTTTTGTAATCAGGAGTTTATCAGAACTTTTCAGTCTCCCCATTGTTATATTCAACTGGTCCTTGGGCCACATCACTAGTCACTTCCTCTTCTGGGATATCGCGGCCCGATACTCAACCTGCCAATATGTATCGGACAGCCAGTCTTCAGTCGAGTTCAATAATGCATTAACCAATGCCATCTGTTCCACTTTAAATAACAGGTTGTTATTTAGCAATCAATCAAAGGATTTAGCAAAATCTAAATATACCACAGTGTACGCTTCCCATTTTCCCAATTCGCCTGTCTGGCTTTTATAATAAATAAATTGCTAACACACGATTTTCCTTTAGTAAACCCATGCTGTTCATCAAAGACAATATTTTTATCATCAGCCTAATTTTCTGAATCCTGGTCCTCAATAGCCTCTCTAATAAATCAACCACAACCCAAGAAAAACAGACTGGCATGTAATTCGAAGCTATAGCCTTATCGCCCACTTTATTAAGAGAAACACTTTTCTTTTCTTTCCACTTCTTTGAAACTTGGGGAAATCTAAGGCTCATATTAAAGAGGTTAATTAAAGCTGTTAACACCAATAGCTGAAACATTCCCTCAAGACGCATGGTGATATATTAACAATTCCTATATGCTACTTGATACCAAGTTTACTCAATTCCTCATGTTTTCCTGCAACTCACTCGCCATCAGTCTTCCTCCTCCCTCCCAACTGACCTCAAGTTCTGCAGGATGTTATTTTCACAAAGTTGAAATACTTTTATGAAATGTTTTAACATCTATAATATATCTGCCTCAGCGGATATCATTCACTGCAGCCAGAGTAGCTAGTTAACGATCCTCCATATCGCTCCGCAAAACAATCGCTTTCCGAACGAAGTCGAATAAATAGTAGTTTACTATATATGACCTGAAAAATATATCCCCCCCAAAACAACACAAAACAAAAAAACTGCCGCACACATCTGCACTCCACATGTCTCGTAATTCATTTTTCGGTGAACTGTATTTTCGACGAATTGTTTTTTGATCAGTTGCGTTTCGATGAATTATGTTTTCAATCAACTGCTGATCGGGGAATTGCCTTTCGATTAATTGTTTCTTCGAGTAACTGCTGTTCGATGAATTGTTTATTCCATAAATTGCCTTTTGGTAAACTGTTTTCGGTGAACTCTCCACATACCGCTCATCCCTCTTTGTTGCAGCATTCCTTCTCAGCTTCCCAGGATGCCATCTCGTCCTTTCCCCACCCTCCATAAAATGAAAAATTCCATCAACTGAAATCCTGTCCGACCCTATCAGACAATTGTACGTCTCAATCATATCACACCTCTTCTGCTGTTTGCCAATGTCTGCAGACTACAAATTCTCAGTGTCTTCTTAATCAGCATTCCACAATGCTGATACCATTTTTATCACTCTCCTTTGCACTCTCTCTCTCTCTCACAACAGAAATCAGGAGACCTGCACAGAATAGTCCATGTTAGGTCTTATGAAGGTCTTGTTCAGAAGCAAAATGGCATTCTTATCTTCATGTGAAAGTTCGTTTCAGCATTATTTTTGTATTGTATTTGCAATCTTTGCTATATGGCCCCTGAACTTCAACTTCCTGTCTACTAACACTCCAAGATCCATTGCCTGATCATTTTCTTATATCACAGTCCCACAATATAATACCACATTGGATATCTAATCATGCCAATGTGCACGATTTTACATTTACTGACATTGAACTGAAACCCATTTTCACATGCCCAAAATTTAAAAATAAAAAATAAATCGGCTAACACCTTTTATTCCCTCATAGGAAGTAGGCGAGGCCTTTATACCCTATCTAGCTTTTGGAGACTGAGTGCGCAATTCAATCTCCACTGGTAGCCAATCAGAGATAGCTGACCAATGTCTATCACTAATTATATTATAGGCAGCCACCTATAATAGTCTTGACAGGCGTTCAAACTGGTCAAGAATGTTCGTCACGTTTTAAGATCGCCAAAAGACATTAATGCTTTTTTCAAACATGCTGGAATGTACATCCCATGTGCTTGTGGTTTAAACTATATAGGACAGACGTCGAGAAGCCTCAAAATCCGGAAAAAAAAACATATAGATGTTAATAACAACAACAACTAAGGTCTAGCCCATCATTTCGCGATTACTACCCATGCCATTTATTGGGAAAGCAGTTCCTTACCTAGATTTCCGTTGTAGAAATTTCAAGGAAGCCGTTGTAGTCCTCTGTTCTGGAGAAAATCTTAACAGAAACCTGGGAATGATAATAGTTGACATATAGAAAATCTTAATAAGATCACTCAGTCAGCCGGAATTTAATTTTGCTCAAAACCTCAGAACGTGTTCTGATAACAGTGACTAACACAACACGCTCCATGCGTGTAATGCTACGCGTTTTGTTTTAATGTTTTATTTATACGATAGTGTTACTCCATTTTCTCTACTAGCTACTTTGAGTTTTTTCTCTTACCGTTATAAGCCCTGAAGAAGCCGGACAGCCCCGTTGGTGAAATTTGTTGGTGGTAGATGTTTATAAATCACGGTCAATTAAAGATCAATATACTCGTATATTTCATTTTAATTAGAGTAAGTTTTACTTTATATAGTTGTTGTAATAGAAGAGATGCAGAGGAACAAATGGTGCGTGCTCAATGCAGAAGGCTTTCGATAATACCTGTTTTTGAAAAGGATGATGATGTGGAGTTGCGTGCATATATTGCCTGTAAAGAACAACTTTCTCTAAACATCAAATTCAATATTACCAGTAGAGTTACGATGTATTAGGATCTGTTGATCTCATATTTTATTTCGAATAAACTAATCAATCCATGGTAAGGAATAAAGTGAGTTTGTTTTGTGTATTGGAGAAGGCAATCAGTTTCTTGACATTAAGTTACGAAATTTAAAATAAATAATAACCACGCTACCGGCCAAGGCGTCTATAGACGTCAAGGTTATTATGGATGCGAAGTACATATTAAAATTTTAATACCATTGATATTACATTGAAATATATGATGGATACGAAGGGTATGAGGATGCGCATTTGATCCATAATGGCTGTTAAGGTGGTTAAATATTAATTATTTTAAAGTTTAACCTAAGCAACCTAAACAAGTAAATTATTTAAAGCTACTTAATCTGATTCAAAAAGCTTTTCTTTTTAGAAGTCAGCAGACTAAATGATTTTATGTATAACATTAATGCTGCAGGAAAAATAAATACTGCAATAATCAATATATGTTAGCTGTTGTGCTCTGTTTTAATTATATTTCGTTTTGTTCTATTTGAAAGAAATATATTTGTATATTTGTAATTTTAAACTTTGCAGATGGCGCTGCAAATTGCTTGCGATTTTTTTAAACATTCGAAAAGAATACACTTTGAGGTTAGCGTGATCGCAGTTTGTGTTAATGTGTTCATGAACAGCCAAATGGAAGTCATAAAGGGCTGTTCATGTGTTCGCCCAGTAGACTGTCTGTGTATCAGTTCATTTGAACTGATACACAGACAGTCTGCTGGGCGAACGGTTGCGTTAGTATTTCTGGTGAAGAATTTAGAGAAGTTAGTAAGAACTCGCATACAGAAATGGGTAGACAATCATTCTATACTCTACAGGGAACAGCATGGATTTACTAAAGGATGGTCATGTTTTAGTCATTTTCTCATATTTTATAACAATGTTACTGCCGAGTTGGATAAAGGAAATGGATACACTAATCACGTTGAATTTTTCTAAGGCATTTGATAGGATACCACACGATAGGCTGTTGCGTAAACTGGAGAATATGGGATTGGACATAATCTATTGACTTGGATAAGGGGAGGGCTTAACAGACAGATATCAAAAAGTGGTATACAGTGGGTGTGAATCTGCCATATTTAAGGTAACTAGTGGTGTACCTCAAGGTTCAGTCCTTGGGCCATTATTGTTCAATCTATACATTAATGACTTCAAACAGGGTCTATCATCAGATTTGCAATTGTTTTCTGATGATGTGAAGATAGGCAGGGCAATCAGGGATGCTACTGACATTCAGCAATTACAAAATGATTTGAATAGACTGGAAATCTGGGCAAACGAAAATGGCTGTCAGTTTAATGTAAGTGTAAAGTTATGCACTTTGGCGTAATTAGAGATCCAGCGGCATATTATATTAGCAGGGTTATGCTACAAGAAACTGAGGTGGCAAGGGATCTTGTTGGATAAGAATTTAAAGTTCAAAGTTCACATAGCAAAAGTTGCAAATACAACTCAGAGGATAATTTCTATGCTGAAGCGAACCATGACATGTAAGGATAAAGAAGTCATTTTGCCTCTTTATAAGGCTTTGATAAGTGCACACTTGGATTACTGTGAGCATATTTGGTCTTCCAGGTTCCAAGGGGATAAAGAAGCTGTGGAAAAGGTGCAAAGAAGAGTTACAAAGATTATATCCGGATTATGGGATTTAGATTATGAGGACAGATTGCGAGTATATGGATTACAGACTCTGGTTAACAGGAGAAAGATGGGTGATATGATAGAGGTCTGTAAACTTTTGAATGGGTGTTATAGCATTTCAAATGATGAAATATTTCGTTATATGGAAGGTGGGCAGAGAACACGGGGGCATCCATGGATGTTAAGGTTGTTCTCAGTCAAGAAAGGGGTAAGAGCTAGGTTTTTTTCTCAGAGAGTAGTGAGTGAGTGGAATAATTTGCCCTTTGGGGGTAATGAGTGCATCTAGTGTAAATGAATTTAAGGGAAGGTATGATAATTGGGTTGGATAATTTACAGCCTCCCTCGATGAGTCTTTGACCCCCTGGAGGTCTCAGATAATAATAAATAATAATAAAAAATAATGGTGAAAATTGACGATGAATTTGTGCATGGCAATTATTTATTTAGTGCTGTGAACTTGTTCATGTCTAGTATTCTTGTGGAGTATTTATTTTTATATTACGCGGTTTAGACTGAGCACATTGTACATAAGTTTGTGTAGATTATGAAACTAGCGAATGTGTGAGCAGCAAAGCCTAACTAATTTCAGTAGGAGCATCGTATAGTACGGTGTGTGCTATAGGAATTCTGTCGATGGTACTATGCTACTCAATCTAGTTAAGGAATCCAAATACAAGTGGATTCATCCCTCGACTTACATCCGAGTTCCGTTGCATCCGGCAGGACGTAAATCAATACATTAAATCAAGTTATATGGGTTAGGGACTTAACCGTTAAACGTATACTGTCATTTAAATTTTTTAAACCTTATAAAACTGTACTGTGTTACTGCCACTATAAAACATGAGAAATCACCAAAATCTTTCTCCACAATCACATCTTCATTACCTTCCCTATGTGAAGGACTGGCTGCGGCTCTTCTAGTGTAACTTTTGTTATATTTTTTATTTTTTGATTAAAGCGTCCAATGTTCTTTGCTTAATCCTCTTTTTCTTTTCATCATAAATTTGTTTATAGCAAGCAAACGCATCATATACTTTCGTTTCTACTAATAAGTAGCGTTCAAAATTGGGATCCATGTCGTCAGCCATTTCGAGAACATCGCTAACTGCAGAGAACATTTCTGCAAGACTCTTCGCTGTAAATTGTTTAACTACCTCTTCTTGTTTCTTTTCTCCCCTCATCTTCTGCAACATATTATTCCTCCAGTTCGACCGATTCTTCGTTGGTCAACTCTTCAGGGGCCCTTTCTATGAGTTCAGCTATGTCGTCATCAATCACTTCGATATATAGATTGTTCGCTAGGCCTACTATTTCTTCATTCAATTTAAAAAGGTTTTCCTTTCTTTCAAAACTTCCAAACCTTTCTAATATCTTGTTCCATATGCCACTGATACATTGAGAAGTCACTTTGTCCAAAGCCACAGCAATATTTTTAATAACATGATAAATATTGAATGCTTTTCAGAACTGCATAAGAGTCTGATCATTTCTTTCAGAAGCTTCTGAAAAAGTAGATGATAAGCCTTATGCACAGCATGAACTCCCTGATCTATCGGTTGGATCAATGAAGTACTGTTTGTAGGGAGAAACATGACCTTGAACTTGGTGATGATCACAGATATAAGATGGATGACCTGAAGCATTATCTAGAATTAATAAAATTTTAAATTGTACATTTCCTTTCACACAATATATTTCTATTTCACTCGCATAACAGTTGATTAAGGCATTCCGCAAAAAACTTTTGAGTCATCAACTTATATCTCCGATAATGAACTGGAAGAGTATGCTTCCTAATGTTTTTGAAGGGTCATGGATTCTCGCTGTGCCATATCACAAATGGTTTCAGATCATATCCAACCACATTACCCCACTAAGAGAATCATCAATACGGTCTTTACGAGCCTTGAGACCAGGGGTAGATTTTAGCGTTTTGTGGATGAATATCCGGTAGGGAATTTTTTCCGTCACAAGGTCTCATCCATATTAACTAATAATTTTATCCAATTTCTCTACAAACTCGGCAGCCTTCTCATCGTCACTTGCAGATTCGCCATACATTTTCACATTATGCAGCGCAAAACGCTGGTTAAATCTGAATCTCATGAACCAACCGAGAGATGCGTTGAATTCGGAGTCGCAATCAGGTCCTGCTTTCTCCTTCAACATGTTCAAGAGACTTAGTAGTTATGGTCATAGCGCTAAGGAGTATGCTCTTTTGGTTCTGGTCCTCTATCCATGATGCAAGTAGCTTTTTTATATCACCGATAGAACGTTGTCGTTGCTTCATCACTATCCTCGATTTAATGGAAGCAGATGTTTTCACAGCCTCTACGATTTTATCCTTATTTTTTTAAATGGTCATCACTGTATAATGAGACCAGTCGAAATCATGTTCGATCACACTGATGGGTTTACCAGCTTCATGTTGCTTTATAACTTACAACTTCGTTTCAAGATCAATTACTCGTCTTTTTTTCTGTGATTCTTTACTAGGTTTTTTTGTTTGGGCATGTACGGGCCATGTCGTACAAATTGTCGCGAAATATTGTTGTTTGTTGATTAAGTTTTGCGTTATCCAAGGATTGTGACATGTTTTTGAACGAATTCTGACTTTCTTTGCAGCTTTCTTATATTTCCTCCAGTGTGAGTTTAATGTTGTTGTTGTTGTACAAGATATCTGTTGAATCCGGTGATACCATGTTTTTCCAGTTGATTTTTCTTATTTCGTGGTTGACTATTTCTTCATCTATTACTGTTTTGTGTTGCGTTTCATATGTGGAGCATAGCATGGATGTTGTCTTACTATCCAGGTTTAGAGCCATCGCCAGATTAAATTGCGCCCTGAGGGAAACAATTAAATATTGCCCCTGATGGATTATAAGACAAAAATATAAGAAAATCTCCAACTGCTATTTTGTTTTTATTAGAAGAGAAAGATTAATGCAAAACAATTACATAATAATATTAATTAAATATTTGCTCTACAGGAGTATCGCACAATAAAACTGTTTATAAGCTCTTCTAAATTTAAATTATAAGCTATGTTCTATGGTCTAGCATCTACCGATATAGTTGCTAGACCAAGCAATCTTTCTTGGGTCATTACTGTTCGCAAATAATTTTTAATCAGTTTAAGCTTTGAAAAACGTCCTACTGCACTTTCCATGCTATATATATGCTATATATATATATATATGTTGATGGAACCGATTTGCCTGTTTCTTGGAGGAAATGCCCAGCCATCTTTATTAGGCCTGCAAACTTATCTTCAGTTGAAGAGACTGATAAAAATTATGCAAACCGTACACGGATTCCAACCCAGATTTTTCAAACAAAAGAGCTTTGTTTATTCCGACTGAACTACCGAGGCACCAGCATTTTATTATTATTACTAGTAGTAATATGCGACGTCAGTACAGCAATTATTATGGGATGCATTTTACGGAGATTCGGTATTTGAAACTTTTACAAAACATTATCGAAATGTTCAAGAAACAAAGAAACGTGTCGAAAATGTGTATTACAATAACTCTCTGACTTAGGGGAATTTCCAGAAGTTGTGGATATAAGAAGCTGTCTATGCGGTCCAGTTTTAGTTCCAAATTTACCACTTTTATCATAACATTTTTGTAAAGAAGTTTTGAAATGATGTTAGCAATTCCGATCTAGTTGAATGACATTTAATGAAATTTTACAGTAAAATATATTAAAGTTTTAATTTCAGTATGTTTAGTGTTATTAACAAAATTTGGTAGAACGAAATTTGTTCTCCACAGATAAATCGCTATCTGCGCAATGAAGCAGTATGCATACATAAAATGTTTTAAAATGCTACTAAATAATTATTCCATTTCAATAACTACTTCCATATGTTGTCTGTATCTTGAGTGACGTTCGGTATTGTTACCGAACAATACCGAACGTTTCAATAGTTTGAAAGAAAAATTACTTTTTGATGAATTATGAAGGAATTCATCGAAAAGGTTTTGGTGAATTGTGTTTTCGACGAATTCCTATCCGTTCAACCTTCATTCGATGAATCGCGTTTGATGAACTGCATTCGATAAACTGTCTTTCAATGAATTTTCATGGAACTCTTTTGTAAGTTTGGATGGAATATCAGCTTGGGTATTACATGACCATGCAAAGGAATTGGCAATGCCTTTGCATGGTGCAAAAGTGCCTTCTTCCTTACCCCTTTTACTTCCTAAGGAGTATAAGAGGGAAGGAAGAAGGCACATTGCTAAGGTGTCCAAAATAGCTTATAGGATTATTTGGTTATTGAAGGATGAACTACCAGGCTCTAAGACTGTGATAGCAAATTACAGAAAAATCACCATCTCGGGAGCAATGGTATAAGTATTGGAAAAGTTGGTTAAGCACAGAATCAAGAATTTGTGGATAACAATGTGATACTCTATTGGGGCCAAATTAGAACAAATGAGGATGGATATTAAACTGGTGATAGATTAATAAGAGAATGGCTCATGGACAGATGCCAAAAAGGAGTGTATGGAGGAGTAGAGTCCAGCATGAAGCAGATGACCAGATTGGTATGCCTCTGTGCTTGGGCCATTATTGTTTAATTTCTATATATATATAAACAGTGCCGGATTTATGTATAAGCTAAAAAATCTACAGCTTAGGACCTCGCAATCTGTCGGGGCCTCAAATAAAAAAATATAAAAATTCATTAAAAAATATTCGTAGAAAAATCACTCAAATGAAGTTATACATATCACGATGATAATTTCTAAATAATTTTAAATATACAAAATATAAAAGTAAAATAATTTTGGCGCATTGTAAAAGTGATTGAGATATTTTGTCTTCTTTTTTTTTCAAAAGCATTATTTGAGTTTTTAAAATGTCGGCTAACTTCAAAGGGTGTCTATCCAATAATTTTTGACCACTCTTAATCTTAAATAGTCCTTCCAAGTGGGCTTGCCCCAAGGTCATTGTTTTTCGGCTTTCCCTACTTTAACTGAGAAAATCCCCCCATGGGAATAATAGAACAATACAAAAGAATTAAAGATTACATTCTTTTTAAAATTAAAACTACAAAGTTCCAAAATAGAAAAAATAAATATAACACATTTTAAAAGTTTAAAATGTTAATTTCTGTTGTCAACGGCAACCAATCCGTTTGCTCTCTGTTTCTGTCTTCTCAAGTGAAGTTAAAATGTATTAAAAAAACAAATTGAAAAAGAAAAATACATTTTGAAAAGGTAAGTGTATGTAATATTATTTTATTTCCTCCTCCACCCCAAGAATGAAACATCATTAAAATCGATATAAAATAAAAATATGTATTTATGATTATTAACGAAGGTTCGGCGTTTTCTTCCCTAGCCAGGGGGCGGCCCCAATCTTGGGGTCGAGACATGTAGAGTTGATTGATAAATTCTGGCTGATTGCATGGAAGAGATCTTGTTCAGGAAGTTTTTTTCCCTCTCAAAAATATTAATTAAAATTTTTATCTTTAATACCTAAATAATTTTTAATTAATTTTTAAAATCATTATTTAGAAAATGTTTGTAATCGTTTATTTTCTAGCATTTACTTCTGCTATTCCATTTCCAGCCATACAATGAAGCGAACATTTGTAAGCAGATACCAGAAAAAAAAAGAAAGCAGCAGCTTGAAGATGAATTCAAAAAAGCAACAAAACTTGATATATATTTCACCGCAGCAACGAAAGATGATCCACAAACCCAGGGAGAGCAGCCAATTCCAAAACAACAGCCTATTGTCTCTGAGATCATAGAGTCTGGAATCTCAGCTGATGGAAATATTGTAACTGATCCCAGTGTGAGCGTTGCTGTTGTTGGAGAAACGATATCTACAGTTCAAACAACAAAAATTCACGAAACTCAGTGATATTGATCAATGGGGTGTCCTCACACAGGATGAACTCTCATACTGGATCTTAAAAGGTCCATCAGTGTCAGCACTGGAATGGTTCATTTGAAAACTCTAAGCGTTCATTCAAAAATCAGGTTAGATATTCTTCAAAAGGTCTTTTTCAGAATAGGAAGGTTAATGGTGAAGTATACGATCGGGAATGGCTTGTGTACTCACCAACAACAGGTTGTATTTATTGCTTTGTCTACGAACTGTTTTCAACATCACCTGCAGCACTAGCTTCTGATGGATTTTCTGACTGGCGAAATCCCATTGCAATTCAAAGTCATGAACACTCTGAAGATCACAGAAGAGCTTTGCTTACATACTTGACAAGAAAGCGTGGTCAAACCTTAAACTCGGGACTAGAGAAACAAATAAAAGAACAGCTGTGTTGGAGGAATGTGCTTGAGCATGTTGTTGCAGTGATATGCACATTAGCAGAACGTGGTCTGGCTTTTAGGGGACACAATGAAACTTTTGAATCGCGAAATAATGGCAACTACCTTGGTTTGTTAGAATTGTTTGATCCATTTCTTTTTTGATCTAGCTAAGTTTGATCCATTTCTTTCCAATCATATAAAACAACATGGAAACAGAGGATCTGGGTCTCCTTCATATTTGTCAAAGACAGTATGTGATGAATTGATCCAGCTTATGTCTAATAAAGTAAGAAAATCAATTTTGGGTGATCTGAGAAACACAGGTTACTTCAGTTTGTCTGTGGATTCTACGCCAGATCTCTCCCATGTGGATCAACTAACTGTTATAGTAAGGTATGTATCACCTGGTGATGGTTTACCTGTTGAACGTTTTCTGACTTTCCTAGAGTTGGAAAATCACAGTGGTGAATGTATGGCAGGTATGGTGGTGGATTATCTAAGTAAGGACTGCAAAGTTGATTTCAGCAAATTCCGAGGACAGTCATATGATAATGCAGCGAATATGGCTGGCAAATACAAGGGAATGCAACAAAAACTCCTTGAATTAAACAAGCATGCTATATATATATTCTATGTGCTGGTCATTCACTAAATCTTGTCGGCCATGCATTTGCTGTTTAGATGCAGTAAACTTTTTTGATGTTGTTCAAGAAATATACACTTTCTTTTCATCTTCTACAAAGAGGTGGTCCGTGATGTTATCTTTCTTGAAAACAGACTCAGAAACCAGAGTACTAAAAACACTGTCTGACACTAGGTGGGAAGCAAATGTCAAAGCAGTGTCTGCCATAAATGTGAGTTATAAGCCCATCATAGATGCTCTAAGTCACATTTATGATGATAAGAATGAAAAGGGAGCTACAAGACTAGAAGCTGGTACTCTTCTGGAAAAAATGGAGGAACTAGAGTTTGTTTTTATGCTACATTTATGGAATAATTTGCTGCCAGAGTTTCACAACCAGTAAGGCTCTCCAAGATCCAAAGATTGCACTTACCACATGTGCAAATCATTTTCTCACTATGTTAAAAACATTCGAGAAAATTTTGATGATTTTGAAAAAGTTAAATCTAGATTGCTTGGTGTAGACTTTAAGTCTACAGTAAAAAGAAAGAGGATGAGAAACAAGCCAATGATGGAGCTGCACCTGATGCTAATGAACAGCTTTCCCCAAGAGTCAAATTTCGAGTGAAATCCTTCATTCACATCATAGACATCCTTGAAGCAAATTTAACGAGAAAAGCAAGTCTACAATTATGTTGCAAATAAATTTTCATTTTTAGTTGATTTAGAAGTTTCAGAGGTACAGATATGAAAAGCAGTAGATACGTTAATAAGAGTATCCACACGATGTTGATATTAATCTCATGAGTGAACTGAGGCACTTCCATAAGTATGTCAAGCAGAATTATCCTGAAAAAGAACATTTTCAACACAAAGATTTGTATCAAATCATCTTTCAAGACAAGACTGAGTTAGTTTTCCCTAATGTGGAAGCAATATTACTGTTCCTGTGTTTAATGGTAACAAATTGTTCAAGAGAAAGATCATTTTCACAGCTAAAGAGAATAAAAAATGAACTGAGAGCAACTATGTCTCAAGAAATATTGTATGTACTTAGCATCATGTATATAGAAAGCGATAAGTTACATAGCATATCTTTTGATGACATAATTAATGATTTTGGGGAAATCAACAAAGAAAATGTTTTAAGTTATATCATAGAGCCTTTTAGAGGATTATATAATATTTCTATTAAATATTTTTGTATTATAACAATTTATCCACTACATATTTTCAATATTAATTTATTATATTATATGTACCTGTATTATTTTGAATTTTGGGTACCCAATTTTATGTGATGTCTACTGTCAAATTTTCACCTGAATAAAAGATTTATTTTTTATATGCTACCAATTATGTTGTTTTATATTAATTTAATTTTTACTTTTTATTTTCCTATTTTAATTTAAAACTGTTCTATGACCCTTATTTGTCATTTTTATATAATTATTTCTGTGATTTTGGAAACACATACTTTATTTTTTTTAATAAAAATTAAAAGACAATATATTTTCATATATTAAAAAGGCATATATATTTAAAATTTTTCTGAGATCAGCTGATGTAATTTAAAACAGTAGGGGGGGGCCTCTGGGTTTTGTATAGCTTAAGGCCTCAGCAAGTCTAAATCCGGCCCTGTATATGAACGAAATAGGAAATGAAGGGAGATATTCAGTTATCTGCAGATGATGCAAAGTTGGGTAATTAACCAAGCTGGTGTAGAAAGCTTGCAGGATGATGTAAATAAGCTGGCCAAATGAAATAAAGTAATGTCAGTTTAATGTGCAAAATTGTAAAGTTATGTATGTTGGGATTATGATTACCAGCTGCGTACCACATTGATGGAATGTAACTCCAAAAAATTGACGAGGTTAGGGACGTTAGTGGATATGGAGCTGAGGTTCAGAAGGCACATTGCTAAGGTGTAGTGTCCAAAATAGCTTATAGGATTATTTGGTTATTGAAGAATGAACTACCCTGCACAGATAAAGAAGCAATTATTCCTCTTTATAAGGCGTTGATACGTCCACATCTAGATTACTGCTTACTGTGCTGAGGTGTGGATTCTTTGGTGATGAAGAAGTGGTAAAAATGATTCAGAGGAGTGACCAAATTGGTGAGAGGAATAAGGATGCTCCCAACATTAATACTTCGTGAGTTTGTCTTACAGAAATTAGTTGATAGGCAAAGAAGGAATATGATAGAAACAATTAAATTACTAAAAGGTTTTTTATAAAACTAATGGAGCGGGAAATATCACAGATTAAATAATTATTCCTCTTTATAAGTTTTTGACATGTGTGCATCTGCATTACTGTGATTAGCGCTATTCGTCTGGATTCTTTGGAGATGAGAGAGTGGTAGAAAAAATTCAGAGGTGAGAAACCAAATTGCTGAGTGGAATAAGGATGCTCCTTACATCGAGTGTTTGTGGGTCACAGAAGTTGGTTGATAGAAGAACAAGGGATATGATAGAAATATTTAAGTTACTGAAGTGTTTTTAGAATTGATTCAGCAGAAATATTTGAGCTCTGGGCTAGTGGTGGAAGAACAAGGTCATCCCTGAAAATTTACTAAGTTGTGGTTAACAAGGATATGAGGACTTAGTGAATGAATGGAATATGTTGCCTGACTCATTTGTGAGTGCTTAGTTTGCAAATAAAGTCAAGAGGTATTGTATTGTATAGATGTTTGGGTCTGTTGCGATGAGTTTACTGAATCTATGGAGAAGCCCTTATAATAAAAATGAACACCAACAAGGAGTCCATCCACCTAATTATTGCTTTTCAAATGTGTTCTGTGTGGTTGATCTCTGGGCAGCCATTTCGCCACTAGATTCAAATAATATCCTCTGGTTCCAGAAGTATGTTTACGAGTAGTGTACGATGGGGGTATAGAATTGTCATCCATGAAAAAGATTTCTCTTACAGCACCATGAAACAATCGAACATGATTTTGAAGAACTTCGTTACAATATCGTTCAGTCATCAATTAAGGATAATGCCTCCCACGCCACGATCACGATTGTTAGCATTTATTCAAAGCGATCTAGTATGTTCGCTGTTAAGAATTAATGGTTCAAATTGGTCTCGCGTTGTATTGTAGATAATCTGTCGATTATCTATCATATACACTGCAGACATAATTAAAGAGGTGTTCAGAGCCCTGTTGCAAAAAATGAATTGGACTATATTCAGTCATACTTGGTGCACATACACTGTTTTATTTACAGAAAATACTGAGTGGCCACAAAATAACTCTCCCTCTATCGAGGCTTCTGTAGCTAAAACCAATAAACGGAATGACACCAAATTTTATATTGAGACTTTTGAAGGCATCGGAAGATGATTTCCATGAAAAAATATTTAGTACAAAAGTCACCGATAGGGGAAATTTTGATGCTGGTGGAGCCTAAAACATGCAGATAATTACATTCCATTAAAGGCAGATAAAATGGAATAATGACATTTCGATGGTGTAAGCGACAGTCGCATCACTGATTACAGCTGGATATATGGGCTGTTATGAACATCCAAAACATATCCTTATGCTCAGCTGTAGAGCATGTCGCACTCCAGATGTAATTTGTCGTACACAAGGTCAGCACATTAAAAATCATGTGGTCCAGGGGACCCCGATTCTGACGAATAAAACATTATTTCCTGTGACTTCAATTATTACATTAATTTCTGTCTCTCGCAAGTTGTTTTAGTTTTATCATTATTGTAATAGGCCACATATCCAGCTGAAATGAAGTGGCTGTTGCTTACACCATCAAAATGCTATTATTCCATTTTATTTGCCTTTAATCTAATTATCTAGTTGTTTCTGGCTCTTCCAGCGCCAAAATTTCCCCTATCGGCGACTTTTGGTACTAAATCTTTTTTTTTTTTTTCATGGAAATCATCTTCCCATGCCTTCAAAAGTCTCAATATAAAATTTGGTCTCATTCCGTTTATTGGTTTTTAACTACAGATGCCTCCAAAGAGGGAAATTATTTTATGGCTACCCTGTAATAGAAAATTTTACATTACAAAGGGACATTTACACGCTCATGGTTTGGGATTAAACAGTAATGGCTAGAAGACATACAGAAACTCAAATTTCGTGTTCAATGTCTTCCTTTCAGATGTTGAGAACTGCATTCTGTATATATTTTGAAAGGGAATGCAACAGATCCACATCGAGTTATCTAAATGCCGCATTATTCTCTTTCAAGGTTGCTAAATTAGGAATGTATCCTACATACACCACACATTGCAGATGACCCCCAACTAAGTCACAGGGATTGAGAAGCAAACGAGGTAGCAGTGGTGTGGGAAATGCAAGACAAATCACTGGTTCTGTGCATCGCATTTATAACATGCACTCTACCAGTAATCAAATTTAAGTGGTGTTCCATCCTGCATGAAGATTGTAGAGTTGATGCATCATCATTACTATCCTCAAGGGCTCACTTTAGTGAGTACAGGCATGGCAAACCCAAGGTACCTGATGCTGGACCATGCCTTACTTCATGTAATATACACGTTATATTATCTGTAGACTGGTCTCCTCCCCTTCGTTCTTTACTTCTTGGAATTTACAACTGTGTAAAAAAACTTTTTATTATCCCGACGTTTCGATCTTCACAACAAGATCATCATCTGGAGCATACATAAATATACAGAACAAGCTGAGTTACATTATTAACTGTAAGCTAGAGAAACAATGATTTGATCACTTGTTATTCTACTGGCATGACCTCTGGTGAAAAAAATTAAAAAATAAAATAATAAATAAATAAAAATATAAAAAATAATAAATAAATAAAATAACAAAATTTTACATCAAGCTAAATTCTATTTTACAATGACTTTCTTTTAGATGGTTTTCTTTCAAAAACAATTGGTGTCGTATTTTTAGTATTACAATTCTTATTTTTGATTTACAATACTGGATTTTCTAGTCCTGTTTATAGTTGTTCTTCGTGAGGAAGGTCGAATATATACCTTCCATATGTTTGGGAATTTTAGACCATCATTATTGTTCAGATTGGGGTGGTTGATAATCTCACAGGCTTCCTTGAAATTCCGTTCAGCTGGTGGTTTTCCAGTCAATTCTGTGTAAGATATTCAAGGCATGATAAGAAAGGCCAGCTTCACCATAATTATTACATTTAATGTGTCATTTATGTTCCTTTTGTCTAATAGGAATTGTGCATCCTGTTTCTCCTATATATATATATATATATATATGGTATGTTGCAAGTACAATAAATCTGGTATACTCCAGAGTGGGCTAGTAGGTCTTTGGATGAGTATGTTTTTTTAATTTTGCAGGTTTAAAGGTGGCTTTGAGGTTGTACTTTTGTAGTTTATTTTGTCTGATATTCCTTTAACGTAGGGAATGGTTAGTTTTACTGTAGTCTGGTTTGTCTTTGTTTTTTATTGTGGTTTTGTAGAGGATTTTTTTAATAGTGTTTTGGCTGTATCCATTTTTTTGTAAGTTATTACTGATAATTTTAAATTCATCTTTCAGTGCCTGTTCACTGGAACAGATCGTCTGAGCTGTTTTTTAGCATGTTGATGACACCTAGTTTTTGTGTTAGGTGGAGGTAGGAGTTTATGTGTATATATTGTCCCGTATGTCTGTTTTCGGTAAACAGTGAAGGAAAGATTGCCCAAGGGAAGACGTGTGACAAGTGTATCTAGAAACGGAAGTGTGTTGTTTTTTGATTTCAATTGTGAACTGTATGCGTTTGTTGTTTGTTTAGGTGGCTAAGGAATGTGTATACCTTTAACTTCCTGTGTCCACCATGGAGTTCTGATTTTTCTATCCCTACAGACAACCTCACCACATGCCTCTCTGGCTGAATCAACCAATGTTTTCTTCAAGGCTTGCAACTGAATCTCCAAGGTTTGGTTCCTGTTCTCAAACTCTCATTTTTTCTTCAATAATCTTTGTGTATTTTAGTCTACAGTTCACACCTAAGAGCTACTCAACTTTTATTCACTTTAAAACTTTCTTACATGTTATTCTTTCAATATGAAATTGAATTTCATCCATCCTGCTCAAGACTAAATAGTGATCACTTCCAATTCAAATCCTCTATATTCTCGTGTCATCAACCAGTTGGAAAATATCAGTCAACAATAACATAGTCAATGAGACTTCTTATTTCTTGCCTCTTCTCTACATGTGAATTTGTGCACATTTTTATGTTGGAACATGGTGTTAGCAATAACCAATCCATATCCTGTGCAGAAATCCAAGAGGTATTTGCCATTATTAGGTTTGCTCTTTTCTCCAAATTTTCCCAAAATATTTTTGTCTGACAATCATTTCCTACTCTGCTATTTAGATCCCCAACAAGGATCAACTTTTCCTTTCTCATTGTGTCAGCTGCTTTCTCTAAATCATCAAAAAATTCCTCCACTTCTAGAACCTTCTGTGGGACCATAGGCACAAATAGTCCCATTGTCCAGCTCCCCATTCTAATATTTGCCAACATCACTCTACTTTAGACTGCCTGCCATTCAAGAAGATAAAAAAAATCAGCTAATGCCTTTTGGTTCCCATATATAGGGAGTAGGCGAGGCCATTTAGGCCTACCTAACATTTGGAGACTGAGTGGACAGTTCAATCTCCACTGGTAGCCAATCAGAGATAACTGGCCCAAGTCTATCACTAATTGATACTCAGTGAATGCAGCTAGCAAGTGCTACCATCTCATGGTGCCTAACCCTAACACAATATTTTTAATGCCTGAAAATAGTGTGGGTTTGATAGCCAATTTTCTTCAGTTTACGGGATGAAAAACCCGTTTCCAGCAGAAAAAATCTGCTAGCCCATACCAGAGATCGACTAACTCAGGAACCAGTCAAGAAAAGGCTTAGAAAAAGTTCTAGTTGATGGTAGATTCGACTGCTTCTAGTTTACACTCTACGGTCGTGCTGGTACAGTGCAAATGCCACTTCTACTTAGCTACACAGGTTCTTATTCAAGATTAGCCTCATCTTTAGTGTTGAATACTATGGCTACTCCTTCTTTTCCTTGGTTGTCATTGCCTGAATATAACATTTTGTATTCATTGCTCAGAAAGATCTCGTTTTTGTCTTTTTTTTTGTTTCAGTCACCCCTATTATGTTGATTTTGTACTTATCTAATTCCTCGGCTAGCTCCATTTCTTTGCCATTCAGGCTTATGTTGATAGTACTGATCTTTAACGCTGTTGATGTTGAGTTGGGGTGTTTTTTTCAGATTTGTTCCAGTAGTTCTTTTTGCTGTTCATCCTGGTTCCCTGGTGAAAACAACAGGGGCCTTGTTTAACCAGGCAATGCCCCAGCCAGCATGAAATTTTGTCATGTTGTACCATCGTTTTGTATTTTGGTTTAAGCCAAGAAGAAAACAATTTGGTCTGCTAAATCCCAAATTGCCAGCCCATCCTCATTCGCTCAGTATCCAGGTAGATACCCAACAGGGTGCACCATTAGGTGAGGATTGGACATTAGGTCCAAAGCCTTAGTCAGTTCTCCAGATTCCTCTAAAGGCTATGTGGAAGTCTCCTGTTATACAGCTTTGACCCTTAAGCACCCTTTCTACAAACCCAATTATTTTTATCCTAATCTTCCCAATTTGACCAGGTGATGTTTGACTTTAGTGTACTATCTAAAGGAAATATCTCAGAGAAGGAAGACACCCTCTCCATAAGCAAAGAATGATGCACTAATAGCCTTTAAATACACTAATAGCATTGGGGAAGGCATGGTCAACCATTAGGTACCTCATAGTTGACACTCCATTCCTCACTAATCTGAGTGCTTCAAGGATTCAAACATAAAATAATTGATCGAGTATTATTACACAATGCATGAAATGATTATCAGCTATGCCAATTACATTAATTATTCTGGGCAACTCCAAGGAGCTCACAGACTCGTCGAGGGAGGCCTTAACATCATGTCAAGAACAACTATTCAACATTCACATGGTATCTATCATACCTTGCCTTGAACTCATTCAGTCGTAGCATCCACAACAGACTCTGGCAGCTTATTCCACTCATTCACCACTCTCCAAGTAAAAATCTTAGCTCTAACACTCTTGCTAACCACAATCTTACCCAGCTTCCATGCATGGCCCCTAGTCCTCCCACCACCAGTCCTATTTTCAAAAATATCTTCTGGATTAATCTTATAGAAACCCTTCAGTAATTTGGATGTCTCAATCATATCCCCCATTTTCTGCCTATTGACCAATTTCTGCAACCCACAAATCAACCTATTCTCATAAGGTTCATTCCACAGACCTATCATCTTGGTCACTCATCTCAGGAACCTCTCCACTTCCTCCCCATGATGAAGAAACCCTGGCACCTATAACTGGGCACAGTAGTCCGGATGGGGTCTTATCAAGGCTCGATACAGAGGAACAACAACTAGTTTGTCTCTGCATGTTAACGTATTTTTCAGAAGCCAAGTGATTTGATGAGCTGATTTACACACTTTTGCAATGTGCCCCCTAAACTTCAATTTCCTATCCACCAACACTCCCAAATCCCTGGCCTCATCAATCTCCTGGAGTATGGTTCCACCAATGTGATATACTGTTGCTATTCTTTTCACCCCAAAGTGCATAACCTTACACTTTGCCACATTAAATTGACATCCATTTTTCCTAGCCCAGTCCTCCAAACTATCCAAATCATCCTGTAACAATTTGACATCCTGTGCACTCACAATTGCTCTACCCAACTTTGCATCATCAGCAAAGAAAGAAAACAAGTGGACACTTCCTCTCAGATCCTTTCTTATACCATTGATGAACAAATTGAAAGTAGTGTCCAAGAACAGTCCTGTGGCACACCACTAGTCACAAGCCATCTTTTAGACTCAACTCCTGAATAAACCAATCTCTGGTATCTCTCCACCAACCACCCTCCTATCCATCTCACCAACCCTATATTCATCCCCATCTGCTCCAGTTTACTGATTAGGGTTCCATGTGGTATCCTGTCAAAGGCCTTGGCAAGGTCCAGTAGAATCACTGTAAATCCATTACCCTCTTATCCAGTATAGCCATCACTGTGTTATAAAATGTGGGCAAGTTACTGAGGCATGATCTACCCTTCACAAAACCATGTTGTCTCCCATACAATATCCCATTTTCATCTAACCAATCCTGTATTCTTTTCTTGACTAATTTCTCTAAGACCTTCACAACAATTCCTGATATGCTAATTGGTCAGTAATTTACAACAGCAGTCTTGGAACCACCTTTATGCAGTGGAATTATTTTCCCCTCTTTCCACCGTCTTGGGACTAACCCAGATCCGAGACTCAAATTAAACAAAATGGTCAAGGGTACTGACAATTCTTTAGCCACTTCCTGTATGACATGTACATAATTTGGATATATCTACTTCAGGAATATACCCTTCACAAGAGTGTATTGTTTTGTATAAAAATGTAGTTCCCTATCAACAGCCCTCATTTAAAAGTTAATAGTTAAGCACAACAGAAAATTACCATATCTGATACTTCCAGAAGTAACTCAAAGGAAAACAAGAAAGAAATTAATACAAAATATAAGCTTCAAATATCAGATCATGACTGAATGCTACAATCATGAATAGATATTTTGACACTGCAGATATTTATACATAGATTTCTGAAAATTGCTTTCCTCATTAGAAAATAAACAAATACAAAAGGCCAATTGGATAATTGAATTAACATATATTTATGATTTGCAAATATTTAACTATTTTAGTAGGTTAATGTTGTTGTAATTTCATACAATCTGTAGATTTCAACAATTCCTGTTGAGTAAAAAAATGATATGACATTATGGGAATTTCTTTGGGTTGCTTCAAATATTTCTGCATGCTTCATATGCTGTTGATATAAGTATTATTCCTCTTTCTCATGGAAATATCTCCAATAATAATCATCTATTCCAAGTTTTAAATTTTCTAGCTTCTCTCTCTTAAATTAAAATGCTTGGGGAAAAGTAAAATATAAGATTTTGGTAAAGCAATGGTAAAGCATTATGCTGATATATTTTTTGAAATCTACTGGAAATTATTCTAGTATATTTTATAAATTGTTTCAATGAAAGATAAAAAGACAGGTCATCTTTCAAAAGAAGGTAATACTAATCACATGTATATAAAAACATCAGAACAGCCTTACAGACACATGTTAACAAGAACAGCTGCCTTTGGTAACTTAAAGATACATACATAAATAATAATGACAAGGATATTAAGTTACACTTGACATTGAAATACTAATAAACATTAACAATCAGGAAACATAAGAGTACATGGATAACTACATTCCATTTTTAATTATTACAGAAAGAATTTACAACATGAATTATGTAATCAATTAATAAACTCATAAAATGCTAAATGAGAAGTAACAATCATACCAACAAACTGGGCAATAAAATTTTGATTTTTTTAAAAGAAATATGTTTCCATAATATTCATCAATTTTATCAATATTTTCAAAATATGCAGTTTTCATTTAAGAAACTGTTCCAGAAAAATTAACCAATTGAGAACACAATGAAATGCATTTTTGATTGCTTCACATTATGATCTGGAAAGATTAAACAGCCAGTTAAAATATAATAAACAAAACATTCATTCATTGGAATAGAAATGGTTTAATTTACTGATTACAGAAAATGGTGATGACATAAAATTTGTGAAGGCATTGTATTTTCTGAGACTGTGAAGTGATTCATTTAATTTGAAATTGAAGCAATCTGTTGCTTTTCTATTAGAGAGGTTTCTGAATGTAAATAAAGAAATATTATTTAAATTGTTTAATGGCACAGTAATAAGTTGTCTAAAAGCAAAGTGATTATTGGATATGAAAGGCAGGCATCTTGAGAGATGAATTACACATTCATAATAAACATACAACCTGATCCTCCTAAGTGAAAGTGGATGGACTTATCGGGATCTCCTGATGTAGGTTTCTTAATATATTATGCAAGCAAACAGCTTTTATTAAGTACTGTATTTTCCAGTGTATAAGACGCACCCAAGAAATTTAATACAATTTTCTGGAAAAAACCTAAACTTTAAAGTATGATTTAAAAAAAAAAATTTTTTTTGATGTTGAATCACATATTTATGAAAAGAAATAATTTTGTCTTCATATTCTTTTGGCATTTTTTGACTGATTTTTGTTTTTGTACGCATACAAAGTCCACTGCATTTCATGAAACAGTAACACCATGATGCACCACCTTTAAAATCTTCAATGTTACGCACACAGGCTACTTTGACTGCATGTGTATGAATCATTTTTGTTGAAATGGCGATGCCATTTTGCTGATTTTCTTGCACCAATTTCAAAACTTTGGTCTCTAGTTCTGGCCACTTTGCAATTTTTCCACATTCCATGCACTTTTTATTATGCAAATTGTACAAAATCTCCTTCTGACCATGGCAAGTTCTAATCATTTTTTCTGTAGGCAGAGGTCCAAAATGTCTTTCAGCTTCCCTATTCCCATGTTCTTCTGCATATTTTACAACCTTGAAGTATACGAATGTCACCTGTTTTTTTCATCACTAAAATCTATGGGGAAATATCAAACTTAACACAAAATATCTCAACACGTCAACTCAATACTGATAAACATCAGTAACTGATTACTCGGATAAGATATTATGAAACTTGAATAGGGACTCCCTGTTCTTAGCAATGATGTGCTAGAAGTCACTTGAAGGTCACGCATCAATTTGATTGCACCATTAACTGCCTACAAAGATCTTGGAACATAAAAGGGAGTGTGTATGACTTTGAAAAGAGGAAACAATCTTTACCTTCATTATATAAGATGCACCCCATTTTTAAGATGAATTCTTAATGTAAAAAAGTACATCTTATACACCAGAAAATATGGTATAACATGACACTCAGTCATAAACTTTCTTACTTCAAGTTTGCAAAACTGATAATCATCATAATGAATTCTTTAATATCTTGAAAGCTCTTATTAATAACATCACTCTATTTTGCAGGTCTTCATGCAGAAAACAATTTGAGCATGACCAAAGAAATTGTTTTTTTAGTTATACAGCTGTGAAAGTATTGCAATAATATGCAGATGAGTGAAGAGATTTTTCTGAATTTTAAATTACTGTTTTCAGTTTACACAGTTGGGAAAAAAATTCAAACCAAGTTTCTATTAATATTGAACTCTTAAATGGCATTTGATGTAAATTAATCTTAAAATCATAATGAAATACTTTCTCATTAGAAAACATGACAGAACAAACAAAAAATGGCCTTCCTTCATTGTGAATCATTGTGTACAAATCAATGGATAAATAAGCTGTTGCCCATGAAAACAGTTCATCTCATATATTACTGGAAAATGAATTTTGCTTAGTGGTGACTAATAAATCACTGTCCAAGTCAATTGCCAGAAATTTCCTGAAAAACTGTTATACAGATTGGGAACTAATAAATGGCATTACAATTTCTGTTCTAAAAGAGCTTGCACAAATTTCAGAATATAAATATTTTTCTTGATAATGAACTAATATATGTCTCAAAAACACTTCCACAACAAAGTATTTTTTTATTAGAAACCATTTCAGAAAAAATGAAATGGTATTTTTCACTGAGTCGACCTAATGAATGGTTTTCTTAAGTGTGAGCCAATAAATGTCTCTTCATGTTACTTGAATTTGAAAATGCCTTTCCACATATTTTACAGTAAAATGGCTTTTCTCCCATATGAATTAACAAATGTGCTTTCAAGCTATTTGAGTGTGAAAATGCCTTTCCACATCTACCACAAAGGAATTGTTTTTCTTTAGAATGAACTACTAAATGTCTCTTCAGGATGCTTGACAGTGCAAATGCCTTTCCACAAATCTCACAAGAGAATGGTTTTTCTTGAGTATGAACTAGAATGTGGGTTTTCAAATGACTTGAGGATGAAAATGCCTTTCCACAACTTTCACAAAGGAATGGTTTCTCTTGATTATGAATTAACATATGGGTTTTCAAGCTACTTGAGTGTGAAAATGCTTTTCCGCATCTACCACAAGGGAATGGTTTCTCTTTAGAATGAACTAATAAATGTCTCTTCAGGATACTTGACAGTGCAAATGCCTTTCCACAACTCTCACAAGAGAATGGTTTTTCTTGAGTATGAACTAAATTATGGCTTTTCAAATTACTTGAGGATGAAAATGCCTTTCCACAACTTTCACAAACAAATGGTTTCTCTTGATTATGAACTAGCATATGGGTTTTCAAGTGACTTCTCTGTGAAAATGCCTTTCCACAACTCTCACAAGAGAAAGGTTTTTCTTGTTTGTGAATTAATAAATGCCTCTTCAGGTTACTTGAGTCTAGAAATGCCTTTCCACAATCCTTACAAGGGAATGGTTTTGGTTGTATATGAACTAACAAATGTCTCTTCAGGTTACTTGAGTCTGAAAATGCCTTTCCACAACTTTCACAAGCGAATGGTTTTTCTTGAGTATGAATCAACAAATGCCTATTTAGGCTCTTAGAGTGTAGAAATACCTTCCCACAACTCTCACAAGTGAATGGTTTTTCTTGCATATGAATTAAAATATGGGTTTTCAAATTACTTGAGGATGAAAATGCCTTTCCACAACTTTCACAAAGGTATGGTTTCTCTTGATTATGAACCAGCACATGGGTTTTCAAGTGACTTCTCTGTGAAAATGCCTTTCCACAACTCTCACAAGAGAAAGGTTTTTCTTGTTTGTGAATTAATAAATGTCTCTTCAGGTTACTTGAGTCTGAAAATGCCTTTCCACAACTTTCACAAGTGAATGGCTTTTCTTGAATATGAACCAACAAATGCCTGTTCAGGCTCCTTGAGTGTAGAAATAGCTTCCCACAACTCTCACAAGAGAATGGTTTTTCTTTTCTATGAACTAGCAAATGGGTTTTCAATTTACTTGACCATGAAAATGCATTGCCACAAATTTTAGAAGTGAATAGTTTTTCTTGAGTATGAACTAATAAATGTCTATTCATCAGTTTTCTGTGAAAATGCCTTTCCACAACTGTTACAAAAGAAAGGTTTTTCTTGTATATGAACTAGCAAATGGCTTGTGAAATTACTTGATATGAAAAAGAATACACCCCTTGAGGGTACATGGCAGGAATTTGATGAGGATGATGAAAAAGAATTTTCCACACTTTACATAAAAGGACTTCTTACTGCAAACCAATAAATGCCTTTTAAGATTACTAGATTGTGTAAATTTCTTACACATGTTTCACAAGACAATGATTGTGAGGGACTGAAGAACTAAATGACTTTTCTTGTGACCTGATTTGAGATAGGTCTTTTTAGAAACATTACACGAGATCATTTTTGCTGCTGAGCATGAAGTATCATAGGTTTTCAGTTTTCACAGTTTTAAAATATCTTAATGTAAAATTGAAAAAGAGAAAGGTGTTTCTTTTGTGATCCATAAAGGATTTAGGGGTTCCTTCTAAAATGTTTCAACACTTCAATTTAGATGACATTTTCTTGAGCATGCATGAATAAATTTCTTTCCTGTAATTCTTGAAACTAACTCTTATTACCTTATGATCTACACTGGATATTTTTTGAGAATAAGTTTTGAGTAAGTTATTTTGAGTAGCAAATGAGTTCTTTAATGAATTCTGAGAATAACTAAGAGTCTGCTTTTCTTCATATAAAGTTTTTCATAATAAGATCTATTTGCAAAATAATTTGTACACTACTGTTGACAAAACTGAGCACCTACAGGTTATTCTTCTTTGCCAATATCTGGGAATTTTCAATTTATTCTTTTCCTACAAAAAATTAAAATAAACAGTTGTAATGAGACAAAATTACTTTTACAAAAAATAAGCTTTGAAATATTGTTTGTTTTACACAACACTGAAGTACACAATGCTCTGAATATTATAATTACCAAATGTTCAGTCTATTAATTATCACCATTCAAACTTTTTTCAAACTTAATTATAGTAATGAAGTTCTGTGATTTAAAAAAAAAATTGCTTATACACAAAAACATTTTGTGTATAAGCAAAGGAATCTCTGCAATTACAGATCACAATTTCTAAACAAACTAAAAGATTCCCCTCATTACAAGGAAAATCAACACCATTTTCAACTAAAGCAAGCAATATTATGTGGTTCTTACAATTATAATAAACAATTGATTTCACTTGCATAAATCCTATTTTATTTTCTTTCCCCTCACATGTTCTTTTGTCTTTCTCATCTATATCATAAACTTAAAGCCTTAAATGATAATCACACCTTCATCACTTTAGTAATGAACATAAATATATAATTTAGCATGAAAAGCTATAATTATTAAACCTTATATTTATTTATAACACTTTGTTTATAAAAATGCAAACACGACTAATGCAAAATTTATGAATGAATGTAATTTTACAAGATTCCTTTGCAATTTAAATTCTTTTTATGCTGATTTCTTGAATGTTGTTATGTGCAACCTGTCAATAATCAAAGCTTTTACACTTTTGGACATGTGAGAGGCCAACATTGCACATGCTTATCTAGTCTTAAGTAAAACTGCTCTCTATAATACAGGCAATCAGCACAGCCAAACCTGTCCCCTCCAAAACGTGATCTGTTAATTTTTATTACAAGATGACACTACAGTCCAATACACAAGGTAGAGAATTCCAGTTTGCACACTATCACCACACAACTTAAATCTCCATCTAACCATGCCATATTTTACCAACTGTACCATCTGCTTCCATTAAAATTATTTGGGAATAGGCCTGAATCTCCCTGCATGATGAATTTAAAATATAGAAAAAATACATAAATAAATCAAAATCACCTTCACTTCAGAAAACACATTAAAGGATTCCTCTCATTACAAGGAAAATCAACGGTAAGTCTTTTCAACCAAAGTAAGCAATATTATGTGGTTCTTGCAATTATGATTATTATTATATGCCAGCCTGGTTGGCCAAGCGGTTAGCATATCCACTCTCCAGCCAAAAGGCTGCGGGTTTGAATCGTGCCACATGCGGATGTTTGTGATTGTCTGTGAGAATACTAGCGATGGTGTAGTTAATGATCTGAGTGGTGGAGACAGAGAGCTGTAGAGTAGGTTCCCTCCCTCGATGAGTCTTTGGACTCCCTGGAGGTGACACAAAATAATTATTATTATTATGTCACACTTCAGGGAGGCTAAGACTCATCGACAGAGAGCACAACACAACTCCACAAGTCTCCACCAACTACAACTAATACCATCATCTACACCAATGCCATCTACTGCCCAACACCACCACTAGTATTTTCACAATTACAAACATCCATGCCAACGGCAGGATTTGAACCCAGTCTTTCGGTTGGAGAGTGGATATGCTAATGACTTGGCCAATTCTATTTTATTTTCTTTCCCCTCACATGTTCTTTCATCTTTCTCATCTGTATCACCAAATTTAAAGCCTTAAATGATAATTACATGCTCTGTGCTAATTTGTTCTAAAATGCCAAAGCATTCTACTATCCCTGTTTCGTTCTCAACCAGTATCGGAACTCAAGTATATATCTTTTACCATAGTCACATTTATCTCGCATACAAAGGCTTCAATAGCAACATACCAACCATATACTAATGTCATGTGAAGCCTCTAATTTTAGTAGATGTCACCACTTATATTTGCATCCTATCTGAAAATATAATATTGTTAGCATCATATGTAACCAAGAGCCATATCCATACTGGTTACTATAAAATTTAGAGTGGTATCTTATGATATATATGCAAATTAAAAGTAAACATAATATAGTGCCATTAGGTAGTCCCTCATTATTTTTCTTCAAGTATGTTCTGAAGTTAAACACTATTTGGTGTTTGTTATAGGTAATTGGTCCTAACTACTCAAAAGCTTTCTGAAAATTTTCTTTGCTAACCTTGTGAACTACATTATGTACAATGAAATTTATCATATCATTCTTTCCTATACTACATTATTATAACACAGTATACTGTACTTTATATAAATAGTTTCTATAATGGCAAACAAGTAACTGGTTGAAGAAATTAGTAATGGCTATAACTCTGATTATTCTATTTTGTGTTCATGTCAAAGAAAGAAGCTTTACTTACTAATCTTCATTAAGATGTACCATACTGAAGTAAAGAATTTGCCGATGAATAGTATCAGCATTTTAATATATTCCATTAATTTCAAATTTAAATTTAGTTGTCAAAAATTAGATAAATTTTCATTACGGGTTGGCTGTCGACACGGAGACCAATGCAACACTGATTTTGTTTTCTTTTGATTAAATAACAGCTACAATTTTAAATACCAATATAATTCATTTCATGCAAATAAAAAGGATCATTGTGATTTAGATGACCTGTTTAGATGAAATATACATATTTAGTTTTATTGGTATTGATTTCAAGGCCATTATAATGCTAAACCACTGATAGTCTGCACATATCATGTGAATCCGATTTTTTAAATCCTCAATGGTTGTTTCTATATATATATATATATATATATATATATATATTAATGTTACATCAACGAATGAAATCACTTAACCAAAACGTTTCTGTTCACAAAGATCATTAACATATATGGTGATCAAGATTAAAATATCCCTGTTTTGGCTGAGTGGGCCATCACCCAGTGATCAAAATGCTGCAAAATTTTGCAGGAATATATTGTGCATCATTAGATGTGATAGCTAAGGAAACAGTAGTTCCCAAATTCCCAACCTGGGGTGCTGTATATTATGCGGAATGTAAATATAGTAAAATTTCTGTCTGTCTCTTTCTGTGCACGTGTGTGTGTGTGTGTGAGAGAGACAGAGAGAGAGAGAGAGAGAAGGAGAAAAGCAACACGAGCATAAATAATATTTTTATTAATTTCCTTTAGACATTCATGGACTGCTTTAGTTCCCGGTATGACACAGCTATGTCCTTTGCAGAGTGTGCACAAATTCAGAACACAGCTGGTAAGGAATGATGTTGCCCAGATCATGCGTTATACTTTCTTTCAATGTTGGCAAGTTATAAGAATGATCCCATTAAACCCTATCTTTGAGAAATCCCCAGAGCCAGAAGTCACAGGGGAGTCAGATCAGGTGAACAAAGCAGACACTTTGGATTCTGTTAAATGTTCTTCCATACACCAATAGATAGATGTGTGGCAGGTCCTCATCCTGCATAATAATGCTAAGTTCATGCACAGGCACTGCTGGAGTTGTGGCACAACAAATTGTTTATCCTATAGTTATATCTCTGGGCAGTAAATGAGCAGGTCACAGCACGACTGAGAATGTTCCTCAAAGAAAAATGGTCCAATTAATCATCGGACCATTTTTCTTTGAGGAGAGCAGCAAAAGCATTGCATTTGTTAAGTAGTTCAGATTCATGAGCAAAGCACAGTGGGGCAGGTTAGTGCCATCACTAGGGATGGAATTAACTAGAATATAGGGGAAACATCCGGTAGATCGTTTTTAAACCATCATGCTACTTGTGGAGTTTAGTGATATGTAAATTCCATATATCTGATATTTTCAACACTCTTGGTGGTAGTAATTTGGAACTATTTATTTTATTTTCTCACATACCACTTCCACGTGATGCAAAATATATTTTTGCAAAGTTTCGCAGTATTCAAATTGCTAGATGAAGCTACACAAGGTCTCAAACATGGGTATTTTGATTTTGATCAACTGTGTATTGAAACAAAGTTAGGTTGATACTACCACCTAACTTTATAGAACAGCATATTTTATTATTTTTGTTGTACTATTGAAGGTGCCATAGCGGTAGGTTACTTTCTTTTATTCAAATAAGATTTGAACCAAACATTATAAACTTTTCTAAGGCCGTATTTAGATATTTTCTGATCAAGTAATGATGCACACACTTGAATTCTTTAGATATAACCATGAAAATGTGCTTTTTCCTTATCGAATCGGAATCTGAAGTCAGTACTGAATAAGCATGTAAAAGGATATCTAATTTAGGTATTTTTAACAGATTTATTTTTTAATATCTCAATAACTTTCCAGACTGTCAATAATATCGACAATGGCCTACAATTTCTGAAAACAGCACAGAAACAACCTTTAAGCGTTCTATAAATTTCTGCTGTTCAAAATATTTATAAATAGGAGTAAAGAACCTTTATCTGTAACCTTTGGACATTTATTTGATTATATCCCATCTTCTAACTGAATTATAGGGATTCTTATTGTATGACTTTGATTACTACATTCTTCACTTCATCCTCATTTATTGAATATAGTTAGAATGAATTTCTTCACCAAGAAATAATTCATTCATATAACATCAATTTTTCATTTCACAAAGCACAGCGGCTTGATCATTACCTTCTGGGAATTCAGATGTAGTTTATTTGGTATTTCCAGTTAAGGTATCAACCTCCATTCTTTACTTTTTTTTTCTTTTGCAAACTTTATCTTTTTGTATAATCAGATATCGAAATTTTAGTCATTTTCAAAAACTAAATTATAGGGATTCTTCTTGTATGAATTTACTTTAGTCCTAAGCAATTCATCTCTAATAACCCTGTGTATGTGATGATCTTTTTTTTTTCTATTTTTTTTCATTTAATATATTATGATTTACCATCTGCATATTTATTAATTTTGATGAGTTCCTGATATAATTGATTTACATTTAATTGATCTAAGTGCAGTGGTTTGAAACTTACATATTTCTCAAATGCATTAAAATACATGCTAGTTTGATTCATTTCTAACTCATATCACGACTGGATGGTAGATAGATGCAGCAATATAAATCAATATACTGCTTTTAAAAATATATCTCTCATAGGTCAGTTCATTTGTTATAAATATATCATCAATACAACTTGCTGAATTGCATGTGTGTTTCTCTCATATTACTTTCTGTTTATGCAAAAAAAACACATACAAAGATAATATACTTTTATATTCTTAAATTTTGCTATTTTTGTTATTTAAGTGCAAATTTATATCACTCAGTGGCATAATATTCTTATGTTTGAATGTATTTAGAGCATTATTTAGCTCACTTAAAATAATTCAACTGTGACATCAGGTGCACGATATATAGCAAATACGTGTATATGTATTACTATCATAAATGATCACAGATTCAGCACTTTGTATTTGATTATAATTTATGTAGATGAAGAGTACAGAACTATTCCTACTGATCGGTTAAAATTCCTATGACCATGAATGGTATCACGTGAAAATATCGAGCAATTTTAAGTTATTGGATTCATATCTACCTTAACATCAGTATATCTGTACATTGTCCAATTTCTGATAATAGTAACATAAAATTATCGAAATTTGATCTGAAAGAGTTAATATTTCCATGATTAAATTTACATGCTGAGTTTGAACTAGCATTAAAAAAAAAAAAAAAAAAATTACATTGGTTAGATTATAGTTTTTTTAGTACAGTGGCACCTAGATCTAAGTTATTGAAATGCTGGTCGCATACATTTGGATCAGCCTTGACCCAGTTGTGCACAGTTAGATAGCATTCATTTTTAGGTTAATGATTTCTTTGATTTGTTCGTTGAGATCGTCTGATGAAAAATTTACCATATCTTATCATCTATGTAATTGGATAAACTGGGGATTAGACCAATTAGTGCTGAAAACAATATACACTAGAGGGCTACAATATATGTAGCCCACTAGTGGCAAACTCCACATGGATATTGCCACTAGAGGGCTACATGGCGAGAGTTTGTAGAGAGCTCCTGAACAGATAAGTATTATTTTAAGTAATAATTGATAAATTTGCATGAATCTTAAGTAGTATTATTTACTTTTCTTATCTTAGCGTGTCTGTGTGATTTTTGTGTGTTTTCTGAGTTATTTCAATTAGTAATTTGATAGATATGATTATTAGCATGCACATGGTGCCGATAAGAAGAAATATAATGGCATCCAGATCGCCATCTTTGTCCAAAAATTTTAATATAAAGGATTTTATTCAGTGTACCATTTGTGAAATATATGCTTTGAGGAGAGCGGTTGGAGTCTGGTTAGCCAATGATAGTGGAGTGAATGTGTGAAGATGTAAGGAATGTGAGGATTTAAAGTGTGTTTCAGGACGTGAGTGATATCGTTGTTGAAAGTGGGAATGTAGAAAATAGTAATATGCGATGTATGAATAGTGATATTTCCGAGGTACTACCAGATAGCTGTGAGAGTGGCTTTGAAAGTGAGAATAAAGGTAAACATACAGAACGAATGAATGAATTAACGGATAATAAAAACGATGAGACAGGTGCAATTAGTGAGATCGCACGGTTACATGGAGCGATACATAGGGCAAATCGTCAGCTGGAGCATTGGCAAAAATGTTTACTAAGCATACCAACAAATAAACAGCAAAAAGTATGATAAGAAAAATAAGAGTATGATAGCGAGTGTAAACAAAATGAAAGGGCGAGTGTTGTACGGAGATTCTTTAGTAAGAGGTGTGATAGATGAGTTTGACAAAATCATACCAACCTGGTGTGAACGTTAAGGATGTAAGTGAATCGATTAAAATGCAAAAGCAGAGGGTGAAAGAATTGATAGTGGTAGCAGGAACGAATGATTTGAAAGGGGACAAAATGGCTATGGGAGAGGATTTGAAGGAATTATTTGAGGTAGCAAAAGAGAAGAGTGAGAGAGTTAGGATGGCGAGTCTGTTGCCGCGTATGACAGTGAAGAGGATAGAAGGATGGCCAAAATTGCTAATTACTTTATGCACAGATTATGCAGGAGGAGTGGTGTGGAATTTGTGGATGTGTGGAGGGAGTTCGATGGGCAAAAGGATTTATATAAGATGGATGGTTTACATTTGAATGGATTTAGTGTACGGAGACTTGAAAAGGTGTTGTTGAATGAAGTGGAAGTGCAGAATCAGGGAAACTAGAATTATTGGGGGGGGGGAATAGATATGCAGACTTTAGGTAGACAGTTGAGTGTATGAACGTGTGTAATATGCACAAGCAAGTAATAAAGACAACAAATCAGAATGGGATAGTTAGCATAAGGCATCAAAATAGGGATGGGACAAATGGGCTTGGGCAATACATGTATACTAATGCCAGAAGTATTAAGAACAAGGAGGAAGAATTTTTGGCCTTGGTTGGCACACTTCCAGGCCACACGTTATCGACATTAGTGAAACATGGCTGACAGAAGATGATATAGCTAGCAGGATTGAATGTGAGGGGTATGGTGTGTTCAGGAGTGACAGGGAGAATAAAATGGCGGGAGGAGTGTTATTGATGATAGCTGATGAGCTGCAGCCAAGGAAAATAGAAGTGGAACTGCAGAATAGAGAAAAGAGCATATTTGAGGCTATTTGGTGTGAGACTGAGACTAGCAGAACAAAATATACAGTTGGGTGCTGCTATAGACCAGGTGATGAAATAGATGGTGGAAATAGTATGCATAAGCAAATAGAAGAAATGAGTGGAAGCAGGGTAATTATTATGGGAGATTTCAACTATGGTAACATTGATTGGAAGGAGGAGAGGAAACATGGGAAGAAGGAATTGGATTTTATGCAGTTATTAAGGGATAGCTATCTGCGACAGCATGTAATGGAAAATACTAGAGGTCAGAGAGTGCTTGACCTAGTAATTGCATCTGAGAATTTGGCTGTAACAAATATGACCACGTTGCCACCAATTGGTGAGAGTGATCACAGGGTTTTGACTTCGGAGGTGACTAAAGGTGTGGAATTTGCAATTAAGACAGGGTACTTGTGGAATTATCGGGGTGGCAAGTATTACAAGCTTAGGAGTTTGATTGGTTCATTGCCATGGCATGTAAAACTGCAAGGGCTGGATGTTGATGGTGCATGGGAGGCAGTTAAGAAGTGTTTGCAGTCAATGGCTGACTGTATACCTAGAATCCAAATAATAAATCAAGTAGGAGTTAAATGGATGAATAACACCATTAAGCTTGAGCTGCAAAAAAAATAAACAACTGTGAAGGGAATTTAAAGAGAAAGGTGACCGGCAGGCACATGAACGGTATAAAGTGCAGGCCAGAAGGGTAACGACTGTGGTAAGAAAAGCAAAAGCAGATTATGAAAGAATATTAGCCATGCAGGCTAAAGAGAATCCCAAACAGTTTTTACGATATGTTCCAAGTAAAAAAAAAAATGTATATGGCAGAATAATTTTAAAGAATGCTGATGGCAGGGAGGTAACCAAATCAGTTGATATAATGGAATTACTGAGCAAGCATTTTGCAAGAACATATCATCCATGTGGTGACATTGCATGAATGAACCAATAGCTTATACAGGAATTGTGGTGAATGAAATGGAGGTAAATAGTCTATTACAAAACCTCAATGTCAATACATCTGTGGGATTGGATGGCATACCAGCTTGTGTCGTACTTGAAGCAGCTAAAGAATTGTCTGTGCCCTTGACCATTTTGTTTAATTTGAGCCTCGGGTCTGGGTCAGTCCCAAGGGAGTGAAAAGAGGGGAAAATAGTTCCGCTGCATAAAGGTGGCTCCAAGGCTGCTGTTGAAAATTACCGGCCAATCAGCATAACAGGAATCATTATCAAGGTCTTGGAGAAAATAGTCAAGAGGAAAATACAAGATTGGATAGAAGAAAATGGGATACTGTATCGGGGACAGCATGGTTTTGTGAAGGGTAGGTCATGCCTCAGTAACTTACTCACGTATTATAACACAGCAATAGATGAACTGGATAAGGGTAATGGGTTTACAGTGATTCTACTTGCCCTTGACAGGATACCACATGGAATTCTAATCAGTAAACTGCAGCATATGGGGATGGATATAGGGTTGGTGAGATCTATAGGAGGGTGGTTGATGGAGAAATATCAGAGAGTGGTTTATTCAAGAGTAGAGTCCAAAAAAAGGCGTGTGAGTAGTGGTGTACTGCAGGGTTCTGTTCTTGGACCACTACTGTTGAATTTGTTCATTAACGATACAGGAAAGGATCTGAGAGGAAGTGTTCATTTGTTTGCTGATGATGCAAAGTTGGGTTGGATAGAGCAATAGTAAGTGCACAGATGTCAAAATTTTGCAGGCTGATTTGGATACTTTGGAGGACTGGGCTAAGGAGAAGGAATGTGAATTTAATGTGGCAAAGTGTAAGTAAGGTTATGCATTTTGGGGTGAAAAGATTAGCAGCAGTATATCACATTTTTGGAACCGTACTCCAGGAGATTTACGAGGCCAGGGATTAGGGAGTGTTGGTGGATAGGGAGTGGAAGTTTAGAGGGCACATCGCAACAGTGGCTAAATCAGCTTATCAAATCACTTGGTTGCTGAAAAATTCTTTAACAAGCAGAGACAAACAGGCTATTGTTCCTCTGTATCAAGCCTTGATAAAACCCCATCTAGACTACTGTGCCCAGATATGGGCACCAGGGTTTCTTCTTTATTGGGACAGGAGGTGGAGTGGATCCAGAGACGAGTGACCAAGATGATAGTTGGTCTATGGAATTAACCTTATGAGAACAGGTTGAAAATTTGTGGGTTGCAGAAATTGGTTGATAGGCAGAAAAGGGGTGATATGATTGAGACATTCAAATTACTAAAGGCTTTCTATAAGATTAATTCAGAAGATATTTTTGAGAATAGGACTGGTGGTGGGAGGGCTAGGGGCCATACATGGAAGTTCGGCAAGAGTGTGGTTAGCAAGGGTGTTAGAGCTAGGTTTTTTACTTGGAGAGTGGTGAATGAGTGGAATAAGCTGCCAGAGTCTGCTGTGGGTGCCATGACTGTGAATGAGTTCAAGGCGAGATATGAGAGATACTGTGTGAATGTCAAATAGTTGTTCTTGACATGATGTTAGGGCCTCCCTCAATGAGTCTATCGACTCTTTGGAGTTGTAATTATAATAATAATTAATGAATACAGGACAATATCAATTTAGGAAGCTTGGGATGTTGTCAGACTAAAACTTGTCTTCTTGAAAATGTAAGAATCTTGTCTTATATATGAGGTCACTTTCAGAAGATACATCATAGATACAAATCACTACAAATTTCGTCTCTGCTATGATAAGTGGCCTCACCTAGCAAAAAGCACATATATTCAAGAGAAGGAAATTTCCTAAAACTTAAGAAAACTGCATATACTCTGACAGAAGTAAAATATAATGAAATAACGGTTGTCCTTTCATACTATATGACAGGTAATCCATTATAGAAGAATGCTGTTTCAGAGTTTCAGACAAAATCTCCTGTGTTCAAACAACCATGCAGATTAACTTCATATAATTTATTCACCTATGTATCACTGAGAATTAGAACTCAGCACTTTTCATTGCAAGTCTGCAATAATTTACAGTGACAATAGAAGCACTGTAGATGGCATTAAAAACCAAAATAAACCCAACATAACAATTTTTCATGAACCCTGTTCCATATTCCTATAATGTGGCACTTCGCAATGCTAATTTATCTAGAACAGCGTTCTAGAGATAGATTAGGATTTCTTTACATGATATAGTTCTATACACGATATTTTGCCCTGAATGATAACAGCTGAATTTGAGGAAATGATGACTGCTAATGAAAGTAAAAATAAACATTTTACTATTCTTCTCTTCAATATGTCTACTTAAGATTATAGATACTTACTAAGTGAAGACAAAATTGCTCGGTTTCACCCAATTTTATTTTTTCTGAACAAAGCCTCAACAACAACAGAATACGAAAATCTGATCTTTTTTAAAGTCAGCAACGTGGTTCACCTATCTCTGAAACTTTTCAGAAGAGTTTAGTTGTTTATTTTGTAACTTAGGATACTATTGCGGTGACTAATTGGCAATCTTCTGTTTGTTTCATCATATTGTTCTAAGAAATTACATTAATGCTTGTCCATCCAGGTAAGAATTTTAAAACACCTCGAACTACTTGCATGCAAATAAGATATTTCATGTGACATTTATTTCACATTGCTACATCAGTGCGATTTCAATAAGCAGAGATGGCTAATGTTAATGAAGATAACAAAGAAAATTTCCTGTAATTTTTCCATAACACTCACATTATATATCATGTTAAATGGACATCTTCAGCATCCTGCATAACGTGTTTATTAATATCATTGTAATAATAATCTCATAGATTATAAAAACCATGCATTTAAAATTGACATACAAGGACTTAACTGGAGATAGCTTCACCGATTTATGCACACTACATATATTCTTTAAAACTACATATATTCTGTAATTAATATCCAAACTACTTACATTTTAGATTCCACTGTACTTTATACAAATTGCATAAAGAAGCACAAAATCATCTTTAAAATGTAATTTTGGCTCACCGCTTCATTTGAAACAAACATGACACCATTACTAGATAACACGTAATTGCACTGCGCCACCTGCAAAGGTAAAATTTAAGAAAACAATAATTAAAATAACAAAATAAAGAAGGGCAGAAACCAGTACATATATATTCCATAACTATTCTTACGCTCATTATAATATTGTTATTATTATTATTAAAATATAGTGGTATATTATTAATATTATTATTATTACATGACACCTCCAGGAAGACCACTGACACATCGAGGGAGTGCACTTATTCTACAACTCTGTCTCCATCTCTAACGAACCGCATCTACACCAACGCCATCTATCGCTGAACACCACCGCCATCACGACTAGTATTTTCACAGACAATCAAAAACATCCATGCCCACGGCAGGATTCGAACCTACAGCATTTTGACTGGACAGCAGATACGCTAACCACTAATATTTTATTTTCTCAAAAGCAAAGCATCTATGTACATTCGGACGAACTATTTACATATATACAGTAAGTACATAGCATGCTTATTTCAGTTAACAATTTTCATTTACAACATAATAATATGCCCAATATTATTTTCACCTAGATTCCTGTGCAATTTTTTGGGTAGTTATTTTGCAATTTAACATAAGTTACACATTGAAGTATTACAATATATTTACGTTATCTGAATATTATAAGACATATACTTCCTCTTATGCAAACATATACTGTATATATATATATATATATATATATATATATATATATTAGGATAACCAAGCAATTTTATATGCTTGGTTATTTTAGCTCCTAATCCCAAGTGTGCAAACAATTAAGTTTGCGCCTGAAACAAAGTTCAAGTCTAAAGATGGTACAACACCAGGGCAGCTCATTGTAAAGGTGGTTAAAGCTTTGATCACTATTCTTAGTATTTTCCCATAATGTAAAGCACATCTCACTAGAAGATGTATACTGCAATGCATTATGGGTGGGGTCACTACCCAGACCGGTTTCGACCTTTTTTGAGGTCTCCTCAGTGAGTAGCTAGACCCTAAATACCAAGGTTTTAGTAATACAAAGCCTTATCAACTTTAATTATATAAGTTGCAACAAGGTGTATTAAGTTTTAATAAAAATCTCTGGAGGAGATATTGATGGGAATAAATTTTTAACTTGGGTATATTGTATATTAGGATAACCAAGCAATTTTATATGCTTGGTTATTTTAGCTCCTAATCCCAAGTGTGCAAACAATTAAGTTTGCGCCTGAAACAAAGTTCAAGTCTAAAGATGGTACAACACCAGGGCAGCTCATTGTAAAGGTGGTTAAAGCTTTGATCACTATTCTTAGTATTTTCCCATAATGTAAAGCACATCTCACTAGAAGATGTATACTGCAATGCATTATGGGTAGTGACCCCACCCATAATGCATTGCAGTATACATCTTCTAGTGAGATGTGCTTTACATTATGGGAAAATACTAAGAATAGTGATCAAAGCTTTAACCACCTTTACAATGAGCTGCCCTGGTGTTGTACCATCTTTAGACTTGAACTTTGTTTCAGGCGCAAACTTAATTGTTTGCACACTTGGGATTAGGAGCTAAAATAACCAAGCATATAAAATTGCTTGGTTATCCTAATATACAATATACCCAAGTTAAAAATTTATTCCCATCAATATCTCCTCCAGAGATTTTTATTAAAACTTAATACACCTTGTTGCAACTTATATAATTAAAGTTGATAAGGCTTTGTATTACTAAAACCTTGGTATTTAGGGTCTAGCTACTCACTGAGGAGACCTCAAAAAAGGTCGAAACCGGTCTGGGTAGTGACCCCACCCATAATGCATTGCAGTATACATCTTCTAGTGAGATGTGCTTTACATTATGGGAAAATACTAAGAATAGTGATCAAAGCTTTAACCACCTTTACAATGAGCTGCCCTGGTGTTGTACCATCTTTAGACTTGAACTTTGTTTCAGGCGCAAACTTAATTGTTTGCACACTTGGGATTAGGAGCTAAAATAACCAAGCATATAAAATTGCTTGGTTATCCTAATATACAATATACCCAAGTTAAAAATTTATTCCCATATATATATATATATATATATAGATAGATAGATAGATAGATAGATAGATATAACATTAGCTAACGCCTTTTTTGTTCCCATACAGGGAGTAGGCGAGGCGTTTACCCAATCTAACTTTTGGAGACTGAGTGGGGCGTTCAATCTCCACTGGCAGCCATTGTTATTAGGATTGTCTCGGGATGTATACATTTATAAAATTAATATTTAACTGACTAGAACCCGAGAAAGTATAACACAAAAAACTTTAATAAATAACGACTAGTTTCATCGGTGTCACGACTTCTTCAGGGAAGTAAGAAATAATACAAAACTTATAAAACTAACAAGGCACAAAACATGGACTTTCCAGCTTAATAAAAAGAAGAAGAATAATAACAGTCATAATTGAATTGGTGACCGCGTGCTATTGTGAGCATGAGTTGAATGTGAGTGACAGCTAATTTTAGGGCACCAGTATTGGATTACTGCGCAATGGGAATCAGGCAAACTGTAGCTCAGACTGTTGTTCATGTGTGAAGGGTCCAGAACTATTTCTTTGAAATCTACAATTTGTCTTTCAAATTCATCCTTGCATATATATAAATTGGTTGTGCGGTCCCAATCAACTCTGTGTTCATGTTCTTCGAGGTTAGAGTTGGCGGCAAAAAGACCATGACTGGAAAGGGTGCTTGCTTGTGTTCTACTGCAGGAGATGTTCACGTCTATGTTCTTCAAGACGTAGTGAAATAGATTTATCTGTCTGACCAAAAAAAGGTCGACCACAGTCGAATATAACTTTATAAACACCAGGAAGATGCAGTTGGTTGTGTTTTGGTCTACTCAGAAGAGAACGAAGTTTTTGCAGAGCTGTATAATCGGTCTTTATGTTGAATTTCTTCATAATCCTAGATAGTTTTGGGGTAAGAGAGCTAATAAATGGTAACTGGATGTGAGTAATAGGGTTGGATTCATCTTCATGTCGAGGTTGTTGACGTGGTCTTAAACGTTAAGCGATGTTACGATATGAATATCCTTTATTTAAGAAGGTGTTTTTCAGGAAGTTAAGTTCTGTTTGAAGGTCTTCTTATGTGGAAGCAAGATATCTTGCACGATGGGCAAGGGTGGAGATGATGCCAAATTTTTGAGGAGGGAAGTGATGAGAAGAGGCATGCAAATGTCTATCAGTGCGGATGGTTTTTCGAAAAATTAAAAAAATTTAAGACAGTCAGCTAATCTACTGGTCTTCAGATCCAAAAAGGGGAGAACGCCGTTAATCTCTAGTTCTGATGTGAATTTAATGTTCTCATGTTGATTATTTAAATGGTTTAGGAAGTTTTGTAGTTCCTCTAAACGATGTTTCCAGATAAGGAAGAAGTCATCTATGTAACGTAACCACAGTTTAGCTATTAAAGTAGCGATAGAAATAGCTCTCTCTCTCTTCAAAATCTTGTAAAAAAATGTTAGCTAAGACTAGGGATAGAGGGCTGCCCATAACTGTCCCTCTTGTTTGTTTATATATTTTTTCTTCGTAGCAGAAATAGCCGGGATTAATGCAGTGCGTTACTAGAGCAAATGTTTTCTTACAAACCTTGTCCTTAAGAAGAGTCAGAACTTCTTCTGTACGTACATTCGTAAAACGAGACACGATGTCAAAACTCACCATTCTGTCAGTCTTTGCGATTTAATTTTTTTTATTTTTGAGATGAAATCTTCAGAGTTTTTGA
The DNA here is from genome assembly GCF_054136105.1 of Typopeltis vanoorti. Lineage (NCBI taxonomy): Eukaryota > Metazoa > Arthropoda > Arachnida > Uropygi > Thelyphonidae > Typopeltis > Typopeltis vanoorti. The sequence goes on along the minus strand of NC_143562.1, from coordinate 21,508,581 downwards.
TGAAGGAGGAGGAATTGCTAACTAGATGTTTTAAAGAAGCTGCACGATATTTAGACAGATTGTATGTAGGTGAGTCAATATCTTACACAATAGGAATCTATCTAGGATTATGAATAAATTCAACATAAAGACCGACTATGCAAATCTGCCAAAACTTCGTTCTTTTCTGAGTTGACCAAAACACAACTAACTGCATTTTCCTGGTGTTTATAAAGTTATGTTCGACTGTGGTCGACCTTATTTTGGTCAGACAGATAAATCTATTTCACTACATCTTGAGGAACATAGACGTGACATCTCCTACACTAGAACACGAGCGAGCGCCCTTTCCAGTCATGTTCTTTTCTCCGCCAACTCTAACCTTGAAGAACGTCAACACCAAGTTGATTGGGACCGCACAACCAATTTATATATATGCAGTGATGAATTTGTAAGATGAATTGTAGAATCCAAACAAATATTTCTGGATCCATCACACATGAACAACAATCTGAGCTACAGTTTGCCTAATTCCCATACGCAGTAATCCAATACTGGCGCTCTAAAATTAGCTGTCACACACATTCAATTCATGCTAACAATAGCACGCGGTCACCGAGTCAAATATGACTGTTACTATTCTTCTTCTTTTTATTAAGCTAGAAAGTCCATGATTTTTACCTCGTTAGTTTTATAAGTTTTGTGTTATTTGTTACTCACCTGAAGACGTCGGGACACCGATGAAAGTATTCGTGATTTATTAAAGTTTGTTGTGTTATATTTTCTCGGGTTCTAGTCAGTTAAATATTAATTTTATATACATCCCGAGTCAATCCTAATAACAATATATATCTACCTTCTGACGAGGTTAAGGTACATCATATCAAGGAATATCATAAAACTCTGGTAAAGATTGGATATTTCATTAACAGGTTAGTTTTTCTGAAAAGATGCAAATTTCACTCTGTCATCCCAAAGTTTTAGAGTTCAAAGAATCGATTCGCACTAAACGTGCTTATAATATCTACCGCAAGGCTGAACTTGATTTATTAAATGAAAGAATCGCAGATATGAAGTCCACTTCATCTTCTTTTTTTCTCTAAAAGAGATTCTTTAGAAAATAACTTAAGTTCATCTTTAGATAACGGGTCCTGGATTGATATTAAAAACATGAGTTCTCTCCGTGCTTCTGGATCGCAACACTCCAACAAATTAATTCTTATCAGAAAATTCAACCAACTTAAACAGGAGCAAACTCGCCAACCTCATATCTATTCACAAAATTAAAAAAATGTTGTGATTAACAAATCCTCACACACACACACTTTCTCCTGCAGAACTAAGTGTGTCTCAAAACGTCTTAACTTAAAGGCAGCTGCGCATTTACCAAAACAAACTGCGAATCTGCTTAGGATCGATGCCATCTTCACTATAAACAACAGTCGTCGTCCTACAGATAATCTATCTTCGACAGAAAGAAATGCAATCCACCTGCTTTGTAACAACAATGATATTATTATCTTACCTGCTCATAACGCAATTGTAATCTTACACAAATCTCACTATCGTCGAAAGATTAACAACTTATTAAGTTCTGATAGCTATTCTATCCTAGATAGTGATTCCACAAGAGAACTTTATAACTGTACAAACTATCTTCTGAAATCTACATCAGAACTTCCTAGACAGACAACATTATTTCTCCGCTCTTTCAATCCCCTCTTTCCTCGTTTGTATGGCCAGCCTTAGATCCACAAGGCTGACACTCCTTTAAGACCTATTGTGGAAGGGGTTGACTCACCTACTTAAAATCTGTCTAAATATCTTGCAGCTTCTTTAAAACATCTAGTTGGCAATTCCTCCTACTTCATCAAAAACTCTGAAGATTTCATCTCAAAAATAAAAAATTTAAATCTCAACGATTCTGAGAGAATGCTGAGTTTTCACATCGTGTCTCTTTTTACGAATGTACCTACAGATGAAGTTCTGACTCTTCTTAAGGACAATGTTTCTAAGAAAATATTTGCTCTACTAACGCACTGTATTAATTCAGGCTATTTCTAGTACGAAGAGAAAAAATATAAAGAAACAAGCGGGTTAGCTATGGGCAGCCCTCTATCCCCAGTCTTGGCTAACATTTATTTACAAGATTTTGAAGAGAGAGCTATTTCTATAGCTACATTGATGACGTCTTCCTTATCTGAGAACATGGTTTAGAGGAACCAGAAAACGTCCTAACCATTTAAATAATCAACATGAGAACATTAAATTCACATCAGAACTAGAGATTAATGGCGTTCTCCCCTTCTTGGATCTGAAGATCAGTAGATTACCTGACTCTCTTAAATTTTCAATTTTTCGAAAAACCACCCACAGTGATAGATATTTGCATGCCTCTTCTCACCACTTCCCTCCTCAAAAACTTGGCATCATCTCCACCCTTGCCCATCGTGCAAGATGTCTTGCTTCCACAGAAGAAGACCTTCAAACAGAACTTAACTTCCTGAAAAACACCTTCTTAAATAATGGACATTCATGTCGTAACATCGCTAAACGTTTGAGACCACGTCAACAACCTCGACATGAAGATGAATCCAACCCTTTCACTCACATCCAGTTACCATTTATTAGCTCTCTTACCCCAAAACTATCTAGGATTATGAAGAAATTCAACATAAAGACCGATTATACAACTCTGCCAAAACTTCGTTCTTTTCTGAGTCGACCAAAACCAAAACACAACCAGCTGCATTTTCCTGGTGTTTATAAAGTTATGTACGAATGTGGTCGAACTTATTTTGGTCAGACAGATAAATCTGTTTCACTACGTCTTGAGGAACATAGACGTGACATCTCCTACAGTAGAACACGAGCGAACGCCCGTTCCAGTCATGGTCTTTTTTCCGCCAACTCTGACCTCGAAGATCGTCAACACCAAGTTGATTGGGACCGCATAACCAATTTATATATATATGCAATGATGATTTTGAAAGACGAATTGTAGAATCCAAAGAAATAGTTGTGGACCCTTCACACACATGAACAACAATCTGAGCTACAACTTGCCTGATTCCCATAACGCAGTAATCTAATACTGGTGCTCTAAAATTACCTGTCACTCACATTCAACTCATGCTAACAATAGCATGCGGTCACCAATTCAAATATGACTGTTACTATTCTTCTTTTTATTAAGCTGGGAAGTCCATGTTTTTTGCCTTGTTAGTTTTATAAGTTTTGTGTTATTTCTTACTCCCCTGAAGAAGTCGAGACACCGATGAAACTAGGAAACTAGTGGTGATTTATCAAAGTTTTTTGTGTTATTCTTTCTCGAGTTCTAGTCAGTTAAATATTAATTTTATAAATATATATATATATATATATATATATGAACAACGATGCTTTTATTACAGGGTTATTATAGCGTAGTTAGAAAATAGCTCAAGTAATTACCTTATTGTCGAAGTTTTTATTATCTTTTCTTTTTTTTTTTTGGTTATGCAGGTAACCGTATCATTAATTGCAATTAAATTAAAATATGTTTAGTCCCTCTTTATCTATTAACAATAGAAATAAACTATTCATTTAAACTCGTAGGGGAAGAGCCGTTTTCTCGTTAATAGTAAGGACAAACCCCATCATCATAAAACACTTTGATTTACTGAATAGTTCTTTATACTGCCGCTGCCCAGGAACATGAGGCTTCTGATAACAGTGAAGTACTTAAAGATGAGATGGAATTAGTTCTTATAGAAACCACTTGCATTTGCAAACGAAGCCTAATGTTGCAAGTGAGTAATTCGGACCATACATAGAAACTGATATACACGGTGAATATGATTTTAATCAAAGAGGGAAATGGATTCCGATAACTTCAGGATTGTTTCAAGACAGCGTCTATTATTTAAGAAACTAAAATAAAAGACAAAATTAGTACCTTCAGACATCATTTCTTAAGTTTTCTAAAAGGAAGATACTCCACACTAGGAATATAATTTTCTGTATTATTCCACGAAAATGAAGTATCACTTAGAATAATAAGTTCTTTTTATTGATTTATGCACTAGTTTTGTGTGATTCTGATTCACATCATCAAGATAGTAATAATAAGCAAACGACTTTTTATTCCCGTATAGGAAGTAGGCAAGGTCTTTGAACCCCAGTGGACATCCCGAATATTTAGTTGGGAACTGGTCGAAGAAAGCCTTAGAAAAAGTTCCTCATTTATACTAACTGTAAATTGAACTTTGCGTGGCCAAGCGCAGAGGATGCAATTGACACTTCCACTGAACTACACTGTGAATAAGTTTAAAAAATACTTGAAAACAATAATAAAAGTTAGTAAAAATATTTAGATATGAATAACAATGAAGCATGCATTTTGTATGATGATGTTTGTTGGTCCGTGCACTGCTGTATAGTACTACTGGTAAACACTATTGTCATGATGGATTAGCGAAGACTAAATCTGATGTAAAATTACTCAGCTGATTCCTTGAACGCTGTAGAGAAAAAACGTTAATCTGTGGAACACTTTTGTTTGTTACGTTCTCTGTGATGTCCGCTCGCCCCTAGTTGTGTTTGTCGTCAGTCCTGATTTGTGTCTTCCTTCATTCTTATCTCCCTGAAGTATTCTGGTAAGCTTACCACTCCAGACCTGCCTGTCTGTCCTATGATGGCTAAATCACAAGTACAGTTGATCTTGCAGATACCCGATTTTCAAGTAGTTGATATGGAGTTTAGGAGACTTCAGATGATTCCAGATCTTGCTAATTGGTTAGAAGGCGACCATTATATTTTATGACGTAGCAACCTCCCTTGCTATTTTGCCTTTAACTGATAGTATATCATGTAGTATGGCAACAAACGAAAATCAAGCACATGAATTACCGATTTCTCCCTCTGAAGAGCGTTCAGAGAATCAGCTGAAATGATGAAACTTCCTCTTCAGTGCAAGATAAAGGAAGGGATAATTTTGCCTCAGGTTTGGTCTTCAGTTATTTTTTGTCATAATATCATTTTTTTTTTTTTTTGGTCATCCTATAGGTCTGGAGACCTTGGTGGCCATATTCCTTTGGAGATTATGCGATCTCTGAAGAAGCTGGTTACAACTGACATCTTTTGGTCTATGTCATGTGTAACCTACAAAGGAATATGGCCACCATGGTTTCCAGATCTTTCCACAAGACACATCTTCTTGTGGGATATTTTGAAAGGAAAGGACTATGCCAACAAACCACACACACCCCACCAATTGAATATGAACATCACCTCAGTAGTTGATGATCAGCTAATTGAGACATTCACAAACATGGAGCCCTACGTTGCTAGGTGAATGCAGGAAGGAGGCGACTACTTCCAGTATTTTGATCGTGTAATAAACGATAACTCAGGGATTCCTGCGAGTGAAACACCCTCTATTCTCATATAAATCTGTCCAAAAAGTACTGTTACATTAAAATATATCATGTAATTAAAAATCGTTCAATTGTTAGCAAAATTATTAATAATTAACATGTATTTGTATTCAAACAGTGAAGATATTTTTATGCAAACTGCACTTCCACTGTAAAATTATTCGAATTTAAATTTAAGCTCATGATCTCTTCATTCCACCTCCATCTTTCAATATCGTCTACGAAACAGTTTGCGATCCAATCACTTGATTGGATCGCAAACTCATGAATTCTGACTAGTTTCAGAAATAGTTCAATATAAAAGTGAGTTTCTTCGCTAACAGAACCTAATAAATTTCTGTCATTATGCATTGAACCTGAGATTTAAACTAGAGTAAAACTGATTCATGGGTTGATAGAATATTTCTAGATATATATATATCACTTCTTCTCACACGAGTCATAGAAGAATAAGTCAATGGCACACTGAGCCACCCATATTTCATCGACTCTGCCTTTTACATTCAAAACAGTGCATTCAGCTTGTCTCAACTGGTACTGTTGTTCACTCAAACCTAGAATAATTTATTAATTTCTTATTTAATTTAAATATTGTTTACCATTTAATGTTTTAAATTAAAATTAATCAACTATTATTATAAAACTGAGTTTTTTTTCTTTTGGTTTATTAGCAGACCATAATTAATTAAAAGATATACATAAATTGTCAATAACTTTCACCACTATTCTGTCTCGCTTCTTCAGGACAAGTGTGAAGGTGCAACTAACGTTTACTAGTAAAAAAAGAGGAATGGATTAAGACTGTCAAATCAATTAAAATTAAAACTGACGCGTAACATCATAAGCATGGAACGTTGTTTCTCAGTCATTGTTTATTGAGCGCGTTATATAGTTTTTAGCGGAATGAAATTCTGCTAAGCTAAGTGAATTTATTAGGCGTTTCCAGATGTCTTTCAGAATCATTCCTTGATTTCTGTTCAGATTTTCTCCGTTCATCTCCTTAATGAACTCACTCTCATATCTCAAACACTAGTAAACAACGGTTACCCAAAAAATATAATCAAAAAGATTCTTCATAGAAACCCTACACAGCAACAACCTCCTCTCACGCAATATACTGTACATCGTCTATCGCCATCCCTTATGGAGGCTCAGTTTCAACAAAAATAGCCAAACTCATGAGGTCTTTCAATGTCAGGGTTGCTCTCAAACCTGTCAAAACTATACGTCACATTTTAAGATCTCCTAAGGACATTAACGCCTTCTTCAAATATACAACATCCCATGTTCCTGTGGATTAAATTACGTGGGCCAAACATCAACCTGGAAATTCGAAAAAAATGACATATAGGGGACATGAACAACAACAGAACAGACACTTCAGGATTAGTTCATCATTTTTCGATCTCTAACCACACCATCGTTTGGGATAACAGCTCCATGCCTCATATTGAAGAAGATTTTCGATGTAGAAACTTCAAAGAAGCCACAGTTGCACCCCGTTCGGGAGAAAATCTAAACAGAAATCAAGGACTGCTTCTGAAAGACATGTAGAAAAGCCTAATAAATCCACTAAGCTTACCAGAATTTCATTTCGCTAAAAACTATGCAATGCGCTCAATAGACAATGACTCAGACACCATGCTCCATGCTTATGATGTTTACACATCAGTTTTAATTTTAATTGATTTGACTGTGTTACTCCATTCTTCTATTTTTTTTCCCTAGTTAACGTTAGTGTACCGTCATACTTGTCCTGAAGAAGCCAGACAAAATAGCTGGTGAAGCTTGTTGACAATTTATGTATATCCTTTAATTAATTATGGTCAACGAATAAACCAGAAGAAAAAAAAACTTAGTTTTAGTGTTAAGTGACCAAATACAAAACAATAATCAACTATTATTATATTCACCTCACATAGTGATAGTGTGTGACATCGAAAATAACGGGAATACAGTCAATAATTCTGACACTTTGAATATCTGCCCATAATTAGAGCATTATCTGTTTGGATATCAGTGTCTTTTAGTAACATTCAAAATACTTTCTAATTGTGTAACCTCATGATATCTTCTACAATGCGAGGACTGCAAGAGGAAAAGAAGTTCCAGCTTCGATTCAATTACATAGACTAGACAAACTTTTTCTACGCCTTTATTTCAATGTTAATCAATCTCTGGAAGAGGAAGCAATGCTTTTATTTCCTTCTCTGAAATAACTAGCCTTTATAATCCCTAACTCACGAAAGTCTGCTAAAGAACATACCTGAAACCCTTACTTCTTTCTCCATCATCTTTGATAATGTTCAGTTTAGCACCCAAGAAAAAATCACGTCTCCAGATGTGATCTTGAGACTGGAATTTTCTTCTTGTCTTTTCTGCCGTACCAGTGATATTTCTATAGCATCTTTGATTTAAAAAAAAAATAGACATTCTTTTTCATTTAAGTCGTTACTTTTCTGCCAGCTAGCTACTACCTCTGTAAAAATCCTCCCGATCTTGATATTATCTTCTCGTATTTTTCATACGCTGTTTTTTTTTTTTTTAAATTATGCACTTCAGAAGAGGACAGTTTCACTAAATTACTACCCCTCTCTCGCAGACACTCTCTAAATACTCTCTTATTAAAAGTTGATTTCCTCATTGAGTCTCTTCTACTGATAGTTTCAATGAAAACAATAGTTTAGACAAAAATCACTTGAATCCTTGGTATTAGAAAAAATGAAGTCCTTGTGCAAACACACAAGATAAGTTAATGAAGAAAGTTATTGCAGAACATTGTTAAGTTCAGTGAAGGGTATGTTTATATACCCTTCACTGAACAAATTGCCATGAAGAATGCTTTATTAATTTTATGAAATGAAGAAAATATAACTTTACCAGAAGAGTTAAAAGATAATGAAGATTTAGAAGTAATATCACAACAAATAGAAAATATCTTCAGAAAAAACTAGATAAGCCCAAATACACAAAATTTAGAAAGTGTTGGTAAAATATTATTATGTGACACCCCGAAGAAATTCAAATACTCTTCTAGAGAGCACCCTCCATTCTATAATCCTACAGCTGTTTCTAAGATTCCCTTTTATTGAAAATACCCAGGTTTGCGTCCCCGTTTAGGATACAAAGAATATTAAGGAAGGATTTATGTAAAGGTGAGGTAGCTCATCCAGCCACCAGAGGCAGATTTTTTCCCATTTCGAAACTTGGGTTTTCAGGAGAAAAATTCCTCTGACCAACCAGGCTGAAGAACATATGAAAGTTGAATTCATAATAGCTAGCCTCATTCTTTCTTATCTCAGAAATTTCTTCTGGCATAAATCAAAAGTCAACTGTCTATCAACAAAGCTATGCTATCTAATGCAAAACAATAGCTTTTATATGAACAGCAAGGTTTCTGACTATTTTCTCTGTATACAGTAATCATAACCCAAATTTCATAGAAAAACCTGCTAACTCGAAATGCTCAGCTAACGTTCATTTGTGAAGACCACACATAAATATCCCCTAATCACGAAATTAATCTAGATCAATTCTAATCTAAGGGTTCCCTATCGAGCTGTCTTTCTAACTGCACAGTGTTGGTTACTTGACACAGATTGAAGTGTTTAATTTTTAAGTAAATTCCAATCAAATGAAGGATTCAAACCTAGATTATCAATGTCAGCTGATATTGATATATTTCTCAATGTATTTCAGAAATCCAATATAGGAGGAAAGTGCCTCACACTGGCTCATGAATTTCCACATTAATGACCATAGATACGTTGACAAATCTTCCTGTCCAGAGATTTCAGATTTTCAGATTTTTTAATTACAGATTCCAGAAATATGAGTTTGTTTTAGAAATAGGAATTGCAAATTCAAGACATTCACTTGGATTGAAGTTAAAAAAGTTTCTTTAGATTGATTTACAATCAAATCTATTACTAACATTACCATAGGTAAATGAAAGAACAGTGAAGAGAATAATTTTGGACTCCTTTTAATAGAATCGAAAGGAAGACATTATTTTGGATGAAATACTGTAATCAACTGGATGCAAAACTACTTTTTTGTTTAATATTTATAACAATAAGGAATATTTCAGGGCGTGCAGCTTCCTATAAGAGACAGATATTCTTAATGAAACATGAAATATTCAATATAATTTACATTAAAATATTTTTAGACCACAGCTTTTTTTTCTGTGGTCTAAAAATATATTTTTCTCATATTTCTTTCAGAGTAATTAATCACCTGTCTTTATAGAAATGGTAGTGAATCATTTTCGATGTAAATTAAAAGTGAGATTCTTTTTTCATCTCATTGTATAATCATAGAAATTCGTATTAAAAAACAAAATAAAACTACTCCCTAAAAATTTCATGTCATATCATTTTCTACACAGAAAAAGGTTTTTCCTGAGTATGAACTAATAATTATCTCTGCTAATATCCTGATTGGGAAAACAACTTGCCACGCTTTTCACAAGAAAATGGTTTCTAAATACTGTGAACTAATAAATGTGTCCGCAAGATTTCTAGATTTCTAATCAAAAATGATTTTTCACACAAAAAGGGTTTCTCATCATGGAAACATGTGCACAAGTTTCCTGATAGTGAAAATGACTGCGAATTTCAAAAAACAATTACTTATCCTGTGTGTGAAGTATTTATCTTCGCAAATCCTCTGATTGTGAATCTGACTTTCCCTGAGTGTCACAATAAACTCTTTTCATCTCTTGGAAGTAATAAATTGTGATGTGAATCAGGAGAGAATATTCCACAAGGTTCAAGAAAAATACTTTCTGCTGAGTGTGAAGTAATGAAGTTTTTTCAGATTTATTGATTGCAAAACCACCTGAAAACAGGTAGCGTTATAAAAAAACTTTTTTCATGTACTGCATGCTTTTTTCTGGTCAAGAGCTGGAAAAATTTTGGCAGCATAAAATGCCATGTTAAGATGCTTCTGTTGAATAGATTTTAAAAATAACTGTTCAAAATTCCCAAACAAAAAGTTTCTGATATATTTTTTATTAGGTATGTTTTATTCATTTTTTATTTAATTTACATTGTGCAGATTTAGCCACAATTAACAAAAAGTAATTTCACATACCAAGTTCTTTTAAAATGGATGTTTCTCGCAGAATATTTACAAATTCAAACAAATATCTAATTTCTGTTTCATTTTTTTTCTCTTGTATCATATTATCATTTATTTTTGTTTTCATAATGGTAGAACACATTGTCTATTTTTTTATACTGATTCTGCAGAATGTTTGAGAAAATGTTTATGTCCCTCTGCTGTGGCTACACACTATTTTCATTTGATTTTTTCCTAAGAATCAATACGAATACATATAAACGCTAAATTTTCTATAATAAATGATTCCAATCTTTGCAGGGGTTTTGTATCTTAAATAAAGTTTGATGATATACTAAAATGTTTATCGTGTTTTATTTTTGGCTCTACAATATTCAGCTTATAAATATAAATCAGCTAACGCATTTTATTCCCTTATAGGATATAGGCGAGACCGTTTTGGTCCTAACTTTTGGAAATGAGTGCTAAGTGGAATCTCCACTGGTAGCCAATCAGATATAGCTTTTCAGAACTCACTAATTTATAAGTGGTATCGAGTAAAGAGGCCGCAAACGTGCTGCCACCAGATGGAAGCACTGAACTTAATATATTTATTGTCTGAAGTAGTCTGCTTTCTATAGTCAATTTTCTTTGGACGTATTTACTCGACTTAATCAGGAACCGGTCTTAGAAATGCTTACAAAAATGTAATATTAAAAGCCTATTCATACCCTTATAGTATAAAACAGACATAAGTCAAAAAAGGGGGTTAAATATTTAATAATTTTTATTTATTAATTTTATTTTTTATAATGAAACACATAACCTGGAGATTGTTTCATTAGTTATTAAAAGCCACTTATCTAAACCCCTTCGTTACTTTTGGACCGCCCTATGGTATACAAAAATTATAACTTTGTATATCTCGCTTTTCAGTATTCAAGATAAGAGATTATAATAGTCATTTATCGCCGAATAATTTAGAGAATCGAGTGGATAAATATCAGTACGGAGTTATTGTGCAGAAATATTGAAATTGATAGCATGTATATCAGTTGTAAAGGGAATATAAGAACTAAAGGAAATCTTCAATTTTTGTATACTATTGCAAGAAGCATTTGAAACAAGAGGGAAGAGTTTTTGGCATTAGTCAGTACAATCTCCATAAATTATAGGCATTAGCAAAACTTGGGCGACAGAAGAAGATGTTGAACCAGTCGAAGGAATGCTTACAAAAATATAATATTAGAAACATCTTATAGTACAAACGTTACTTGATGGTGCAAAGAAATTGTCAATGACCCTTACTTGGCTATTTATATTACGTTTGAGCTCAATTAAGGTCCCTCGGGAGCAGGAAGAAGACAAAATAGTTCCTTTGCATAAAGATAAAGGAACTATATAAGGCTCTAAGACTGATGTAAAAAAATTACAGACCAATCACCATCTCAGGAGTGGTGGTAAAAGTATTGGTTGGTCAGTTAACAACAAAATTCAGGAATGGGTAGTTAAGAATATGATACTGTATGTTGGTCAACATGGTATCATTAAGAGTTGCTCTTGTCTTAGTAATTTAACTTTTAACAATACAGTTACAGCTGAGTTGGCAAAGGGAATGTCTATACAGTGATATCTGTGGATTTTGCTAAGGCATTTGACATCAAGGAACTGTTAGGCAAATGAGAACAAATGGGAATGGATATTAAATTGGTGATGTGGATAAGAGAATGGTTCCTGCACAGATACCAAAAAGTAAAGTATGAAAGAGCAGAATCCAGGATGAAATAGGTTACCAGTGGGGTGCCTCAAGGCTCTGTGCTAAGACCGTTATTGTTTACTTTTACATAAATGATATAGGAAATGGCTTGAAGGGAAAGATTCAGTTGTTTTCTAATGATGCAAAGGTAGTTACCTCAATAAATAATCAAGCAGATGTAGACAGCTTGCAGGATTATTTCAATCAGCTGGAAACATGGGCAAAATACAATAGGCAACAGTTCAATGTGAAAAAGTGTACAATTATACATTTTGGGATTTAAAGATTACACGGTGTGTACCACATCGATTTAGCTGTATTACTACATTCTATTCAAAAATGTATGGAAATCGCATCCAGAGCGATCAACTTCATGTCAAAGAAAGCATAGTTTTTATGCGACTCATATTGATTAATCCGCCGGAACTTGCTGGAGAAGTTAAAAACCTAAATGGAATTCAACCATGGATAATTGCTTTTTTGTTAACATTATGTTTTTATTTATTTATGTATATTTATATTATTTATTTACAAAGCTGTCTTGAAGCATCCTCATCTGTTGTCATAGTCAGATGAGCAGCAGCTGAAAGTCGCATTCGAAATTCTGAAGGATGCAATTGTCGGCAGACCACAGTTAGAAAACCTAGCGCTAAAGGAAAATGGGACTGGGTTGAGATGTTTTGAATTAAGGCCGAAGCAAATGGCCTTAAATCACTGCGTGTATTTTTCTTTTCAGTTTGCTTGTTTCTCGGTAAGAAAAACCCAAGTTTCAGAGAGAAAAAACCTTCCATCCTCATATGAGAAAGGCTTACTTACCTTCCTGTGAAACGCCCTGATAAATGCTCTCGGCAGCCTAGATAAAAGTTGGATGCTCAGTCGTTTTCAGTAGTTTCATTAAATGAGGTGTAGAATTTTTCTCTTCTCACATTCTGTAGTTTTGTAGAAAATAAATCTAGAATGAGGTTTTTTTTGCATACCGTCATACCCAGGTTTTTTCTAGTTTTCTATTTCCTAAATTAGATATTTCATAAAGTTTGATTTTTCTGTTTTGGAGTTCTTCAGTTGATCACATGGTTTTATATCATTTGACCAGAATTTCAATCTGTTTTCATATGTAAATGTCTACCACTTAAATATGCTTTGGCGAAATCAATTGTTTTCTGTCTCATACCCTCCTTTGAACAATAATATTTGAGTTAAAATTCACACATTTTACTTAATAAAATGTGTTTAAGTATTATATATAATGAGGGACATGAAAGGTTCATTGTTAATATCTAAAATAACATTTATTGTGAAATATAATGGAAGAAACGAGTTTACAGATTAAAGATCTCACAAAGTACATTTTCCACACTTCTGAATATCGTCATATAGATAGTGACATATGGCAGTCAACACTAACATAAAATTTCAAAAATGCAGTTGCCTTTTGTGAAACTGACATAGATATACTTCTCGATATACTGGATTTCATTAAATGCAAGCCAAAGTACTGTGAAATTTGGCAAGTGCAATTATGTGCGATATACAAGCCTTCGAAAATGTATGGGGGCAATTGATGCATTTACCTACAAGCTGTGCCACTATTAATTACAATCCGCTGATATCAAATGCAGATATTTATAAGAAAACATTGCCCATTCCATCAACCAGTTAAGTTTTTAAAGCATAATACTGGAAATGCTTTACTCATTCCATGTTTTGAAATGTGTGCTGCTAACATTTTCCCCAGAAGACTATTATTATTACTCTTGAGAGAACTCCTTTCTCAATAGTCTCATCGAGGGAGGCCGCATACCACACCACTTATCAGCTATCATAATTATTCTTGAATTCATTCACACTGCTTGCACTCACATCCAATGACAATCCATTCCAACCACGCACCACTCTGTGAGAGAAAATCTAGCCTTCAACCCCTTCTTAGAGGCAATCATTCTCAGCTTCCAAGGATGCCCTCTTGTCCTTTCCCAACCGTCCATAAACTGAAAAATTCCATCAACTGACATCCTGTATGACGCTTTGAGAAGTTCGTAAGTCTCAATCACATCATCCCTCTTTCTCCTGTTTGCTAGTGTCTGCAGCCTACAAATTCTCAATCTCTCTTCATAATCAATATTCCATAATCCTGATATAATTTTAACACTCTCTCCAATATATCAGAATCACAACGGAAACAAGGAGACCACACCTGCGCACAATAGTCCACATGAGGTGTCATAAAGGCTTTGTAAAGAGGCAAAACGACGTGCTTTTCTTTATATGTGAACGTTCGTTTCAGCATTGCAATTATCTTTTGAGATGTATTTGCAATCTTTGCTACATGGCCCCTGCACTTCAAGATCCCTAACCCTCAATAGTTTTTTCAAGTATAATCCCACAAATATAATGTGACATTGGATATCTAATCATGCCAACGTGCATGACTTAACATTTACTGATATTGAACTGACATCCATTTACCCATGCCCACAATTCCAGCCTATCCAAATCATTCTGCAAGTACTGCATATCAGCAGCATTTCTGGTTATCCTAACTATCTTTGCATCATCAGCTAATAGCTGTAGGTTACTTGTCAAATCCTTCCTAATATCATTAATGTAGAAATTGAATAACAACGGACCAAGCACTGATCTTTGTGGTACACCACTGGTTATAGACTTACATCCCCCATATACCACCCACTTTTTCAGATCTGTCAGTCAGTCATCCTCTTATTTCCGCTAATATTCTCTAATCCAAACCCATTTCTCAAATTTATGCAAGTCTACCATGCTGTATTCTGTCAAAAGCCTTAGCAAAATCCAAATTATAATGGTGTATCCATTCCCCTCGTCGAGTTCAATGGTAGCATTCTTATAGGAAGTTAGCCAGTTGCTAAAACATGACCTTCCATAGTAAACCCATGCTGTTCATTGCAAGGCAGAAATTTACTTTCCACCCATTTCTGAATGCAAGCCCACCAATTTTTCCAAATTATTCACTACCACTTCTGAGATACTAATTGCTTATTAGTTGGATACATTGGTCTTTGCACCACCTTGTGCAATGGAATTAATTTCCATTCCTGCAGAATTTTCCCTCTTCTGAGACTCATATTAAACAGCCTGGTAAAAGCAATAGCCAGTTCATCTGAACACTTTTAACAACATGCTGATATCCCATCATTCCCTACTGCTGAATTTTTATTCAGTTTGTGCAACAGCTCTAATACCTCGTCTTCATACACCTGAATTTCTTCATCTAGTGAAGAGGTAGCAGTGAATTCAATGTCATGTGCACTAGATTGATAGCTTTTAACAAAATTTATATATATATATATATATATATATATATATATATATATATATATATATATATATATATCGCTTTTTGCACTGGATTTACTTCTTTACCACCTACCGTGGTTCGCCTCATATAAACAATGTGAATGTGATGTAAAGACACGTGCTTCTAATTCGTTTCTGAGCTGAAAGAAGGTAATAAACAACATGCTCTGCCCTTTGATATTAAAGACCTCCAAGCGGGAGATAAATGACTTAAGTCTTTTATCTCCCATTCCAATATCATAATGTTATATTGTGGCATTACGGTGTTTACTTGTAAGGTCATAAATATATACATGTCGCTATGACCAAATTTAATATTTTATTAAATACTCCCGGTAAAAAAAGCTGAATGTATGTGATCGAATCATTAATCTATATCACAGTTTTTGTTTCTTGAAAATAAAACTGATAATACCTGATTCTATTACTTCTAAGTCCAATTAGTTTGGTGAGAAAAATTCTTTCTGAGAATTTCCACCACATATGGTTTCAATCTTATTTAGAAAACTGATGGCAAGCAGTTCAAAGAAACGACACCTTGAACGAATACCAATAATCAAAACTGACATTCCTCAAGGCTCATTTCTAGAATAAAAGTAAGGAGCCTTGAGACTTTTTTATTATCTATATAAATGACCTCTGTTGAATGGAATTGAAAGGAAACCTAATCAGCTGTGCTGATCATACGGCAATAGTTTTCTCATCAAGCAACATGCCAGCCTTAAAGCATTACGAGGAATCTGATTTATTAAGCTTGCATACATGGTTCAGTGAAAAAAAAATAAAATAAGCATTCATAAAACTAAATTTATTCTATTTGAACTGATTGGGACAGAAGCAGTCCTGTTAATTAAATATCATAGCACTTCCTGCGATCCCAGAAATGACTGCATTTGCAAAGCTACTCAATGGGTCTACAGCTACCAATATCTGGGCATAAACGTAGATCATAATTTAAAATGGAAAACCCATATCCAAGCTGTTCCAACCAAATTAAGGTATACAATTGTATAGAAGGCATAATATTAAATGCATAGTATCTCATGCGTTTTTACAGACTATATTATGCACTGGTATACTGAAGAATTCGATATGGAATTTGTAACTTAGAGGAGCATTCAAAAATATCCTTGGCAAATTGTATAATCTACACAACAGAATTTTAAAGAAAATCTTCATGTTTAATCACATTGCAGTTAACTGACCTCGTTGACCTGCACAGTACCCTCAGGCACGATAGTGTAATTTTCTAGTTACATCAAGAAAAAAGAATCCTGGAGTGGTATTTCACATTACTGGCATAAGAAACTTTAACTCTCTTAACTCAAAAATGAGAAGTCGAAAGCAATCTTTAAGAGAGAAGGGATTAAGACTATTTCATAAATGACACTGCAACATTGCTTTCTTTTATCTAGATAAACACTAATGGAGTTCGTAGTAGGTTGCAAATACTCAATGTGAATATACATACATTCATGGCAGAGTGAAGGGTGGTGAAGCATAACTGATCAATCAACCTCCTATCCTAATTCATGTCTTTAACTTATGCAATACTTCATGCATGATGTCCTCTGCATATATATATATTGAAAAAGTGAAGAAAAAGCAAACATCCTTGCTTAACTCCTTTTCCAACCTGAAGCCAAGCAATCAATCCAGCATCTGTTTTTACCATGGCTTCTTGCTCCCTGTACAAGTTGGCTATCAACCTAATAGTGTTGAGGAAAACCTATTCGTTCCATTGCTTCCTACAGTTTCATGCTGAACACAGTCAAAAACTTTAGAGTAGTGCAAGAAACATACTACCAGAGGGAGTCTGAATTCTTTATATTCTTTATATTTTTCTATGATCTGTCTAAGGCAAAGTATCTGACTTCTGGTGCCCTTACCTTTCCTAAAACCTGTTGGTTCCTCGGGCATCTCTGCCTGAACTTCGGCCTCAATCCCATTTAGCATGATCTTCAATAAAATTTGCATGAGATATTAAACTAATAGTTCTATAGTTCTTGTAAGCCTTCATATCTCCCTTCTTATGTAGTGGTATGAAAATCAACTTCTTCCAATCTGTAATCCATGATCCTGTCTCCCATATCCTTGTAATCAATCTGTGAAACTCTTATACCTTCATCCCCTGTGGTCTTAATTAATCCTTCTGGGAATCGATCTGCAGCTGTGGCCTTATTGCTGTTAAACTGCTCTTTCAGCTTCATTCCTAAGTGAAGTAGATTCCAAATCAGAATTTTCCTGGTTAGAAGGCTCCTCCGAATTTTCTTTATCCACTGTATTGTACAGTTCCTCACGATATTCTTTCCATCTGTTTTGATTTCCAATTCTTCTGCTAGTAATGCTCCATTCCTGTCTTTGATGATGTTCAATTGGGGCTTAAACCTGTGCTTTAGGTCACTAACTGAATAAAACATCATTTTATAATTGTGTCTCTTCATCTGGAACACTATTTCTTGATATTTATTAGTATAGAACTTTTCCTTGTCCTGCTTGATGGCTTTTCTTACTTCTCTATATAATCTCTTATATTCTTCATTCTCTGTGTCTCTTTGTTTTTCCAACAGCCTTCTTTCGATTAGTTCCCATGTTGAATCTGACGTCCATGGGTTTCTTGGTCTTCTTATTGGGACGAGGTACTTCTTGGCTGTATCCTGTATTATCAGCTTGACTCCTTACCAAAGCATTTCTGGTGAGTTCTCCTCATTGATCTCCAAAGAAATCACCCAACGAAGTTTATGTTTCTTCCGTGAATCCACTAGTAATTTTTTTAACATCCAATCTAGTGGGATGTGCCTAACTTGGAAGTTTTCAGAGTCTTGATCTTACGTTGGCTCTTACTAGCTGATGATCTGTACCACAATCTACTCCAATGTATCATGATTGATACATTGATAGGCTGAGCCTCAAGTCTAATCGAAAGTATCCTATCATTAACGGAGCTATAATCAACAAAGCTTCTTGCTTGAGCTGTTTCAATATCACAGCTACCCCCATGATGTTTTGAGTCACCAACTGAGTAACAAATAGCGTACCACCCAGACAATCTCAAGAGTACCTGTCTGTAGACCCCAAACATTCCATGTGACTTATTTAAAATTTCCTTCTAAGATTAATCCTATACCTTCTGTGTTGCTCATTCACAATATCACTGACTGTAATATACTTCTCGAACAGGACCCTCTTCTTAAGCCCTGAACGTGCCTCTGATTATTCTGCGTGACAACATGCACCATGAGATGTATTATAAGGGACAACCATGTTAGCATTTTAGAGTGAAGTCACTTCAAGAAGGAAGAGGTTGCAGAGGCCCTTTCCTCATAAGATGAGACGAAATAGCAAAATAGGAAAGATTCAACCCTAGCAGTTGATTACTCTAATGGCATTCAGGGAGGGGAGCAAGAAGAAAAGAAAACAAAAGGGGAGGAACCAGTTATTAGAAACCAGACTACAAGTTATTCACAAGAATAATTAATAACAGAAAGAAGGTCAATCTCTCAGTATTTTTACCAGCACTCAGACCTATGGTACCCCAAGGTGGGAGATGAGACTCAATCTCTTCATGCTATGAGATATTATACAGCCTTCCAAGAATATATGGTATCCCTTGGCTGTGCTCAACATAGATTTGTGAAAGCACTTAACCAACTCCAACATGAATTTCTCTTCCACATTTTACATCTCGCAGAGTTTAGTCAAAGTTTATGCTGGGCAGTCAGAGGAACTTACTTTAGAGGCAAAACCAGTTTACTAGTAAATGGCTGCATATCAGATCATATGCCCATTTGCAAAGGAGTGTGTCAAGGTTGTCCTTCGAGTCAGTTGCTTCTCTCTCTGGTCTCTACTTTTCAGCAAGAGCCACTATCATCAAAATTGTGGTCATCCCTGCACTACGACACGTCATCCATCTTACAGATATCAGGGAAAATACAGCAGCTGATCTATACAAACCCCCACTCCATTTCTTTTGGAATCATAGTCAGCAAGAGGTGGAGCTTCACCATCGTCTTCTCCATTGTCCTTTCTTTTAGCGTTACACGGTGATCAGCATTCATTTTAGAAATCATGGACTTTACAACCGTGATATAAATAACTCTTTTAACATCCCGACGTTTAGATCTTCATATTAAGATCATCATCTAGAGCATATAAAATATACAGGACAAGCTGAGTTACATTACGTACAGTAAGCTAGAGAAACAATGATTTGATCGCAGGTTATTCTACTGGCATGACCTCTAGTGAAAAAAAAAATATTTATAAAGTAGTTCAAGCTAAATTCTATTTATGATAACATGAATAAACATTCTTTCTTACAGATGGTTTTCTTTCAGTAACAATGATGTCCTTTTTTAGCATTTCAATTGTTATTTTTGATTTAGGATCCTGGATTTTCTGCAGTCCTCTTTATAGTTGCTCTTAGTGAGGAAGGTTCCGTGAGTCTAATATATGCCTTCCATATGCTTGTGGTTTTTAGACTATCATTATTGTTTAGATTGGGGTGGTTGATAATAATCTCACAGGCTTCCTTAAATTTGCGTTCATACCATGTTTTGGTGTGATGTAGAAAACTAGTGCTTTTCCAGTCAATTTTATGTAAGGTGTTCAGGGCATGATCAGAAAGGCCAGCTTCATCATAATTATTATGTTTAATGTGTCGTTTATGTTCTTTTTGTCTGATAGGAATTGTGCGTCCTGTTTCTCCTATATATGATGTGTTACAGGTGCAATAAATATGGCATACTCCAAGGTGGAACAGCGGAGAGGGTAGGCCTTTGGATGAGTTGAGTAAGTTTTTTAATTTTGCAGGAGGTTTAAAGGTGACTTTGAGGTTGTATTTTTAGTATTTTGTTTATTTTATCTGATGTCCCTTTAATGTAAGGAATGGTTATAGTTTCATTGTAATCTGGATTTTCTTTGTTTTTTATTGGGATCTTGTAGAGAATTCTGTTAATAGTGTTTTGACTATACTCATTTTTTTTGAAAAGTATTGCTGATAATTTTAAATTCGTCTTTCAGCGCTTGTTTATTGGAGCAGATCTTCAGAGCCCTGTTTTTTAGAGTATTAATGAGACCTAGTTTTTTGTGTTGGGTGGTGGTAGGAGTTTATGTGTATATATTGGCCAGTATGTGTCAATTTGTAGTAAACAGTGAAGGAAAGATCGACAGAAGGAAGACGTGTGACAAGTGTATCTAGAAACGGAAGTGTGTTCTGTTTTTCAATCTCAGTTGTGAACTATATGCGTTTGTGTTGTTTGTTTAGGTGGCTAAGGAATGTCTAGTGTCCTAAGCCAGACTTAGAAACCTAAAGTCTGGCTTAGGTTTCTAAGCCAGACTTTAGGTTTTAAAGGGAGGAATCTAAAGCAAGTTGCTCAAAATATTCCATATAAAAGTTAGCAATAGGGGGGGTGGAATAATGGCGGGCCCATGGCTGTGCCTTCTTTTTGTAGGTAGAAAGCGTTTTGCCATACAAAATAGCCAGAATGTAATACATTACGCAAAGAGCGCCGTGATATCTGGTGGAATTTGTTCTGTTAAAGAAGGATTGTGTCGTTAACTGGGACATTCGTAAAGAGGGCAGAGACATCAAAACTCTCCCCTCTTTACGGTTGTCCCAAACTAGTTGTTTACATCACACCAAAACATGGTATGAACTCAAATTTAAGGAAAATTTAAGGAAATTTTGAGATTATTATCAACCACCCCAATCTGAACAATAATGATGGTCTAAAAATCCCAAACATATGGAAGGCATATATTCGACCCACGGGACCTTCCTCTCTAAGAGCAACTATAAAGAGGACTGTAGATAATCCAGGATCCTAAATCAAAAATAACAATTGAAATGCTAAAAAGAGGACATCGTTGTTACTGAAAGAAAACTACTTGTAAGAAAGAATGTTTATTCATGTTATCATAAATAGAATTTAGCTTGATCTACTTTATAAATAATTTTTTTTTCACTAGAGGTCACGCCAGTAGAATAACCTGTGATCAAATCATTGTTTCTCTAGCTTACTGTATGTAATGTAACTCAGCTGGTCCTGTATATTTGTATATGCTCCAGATGATGATCTTAATATGAAGATCGAAATGTTGGGATATTAAAAGAGTTATTTATAACACGGTTATAAAGTCTATAATTTCTAAAAGGAATCTTCAACGGTGCACCAAGAGTTGTATATACCTTCGATGTAGAATGTTCTACCCGTGACGGCTTCTGTCCACTGTTATGACTGCTGTTTGGATTCTGGTGTGTAATAGTGAAATCCAAGTCTCATCCATAGTAATAAATCGATGCATAAAATCAGTTTTATTTTTGTTAAAACGGTCCAAGCACTGTTCAGAGATTTTCATGCTAGTGCGTTTTTGATCTGCTATGAGCAAGTGTGGTAGCCATCTTGTGCAAAGCTTTTTCATTTGCAATTCTTCATGCAAAATATATCCTACACGTTCTTTTGAAATGCCTGTAGTCTCAGCAATTTCACGCACTTTAACTCGCCGGTCATCCGATATCATATTGCAATTGCTCAATGATTTCTGGTGTTAACTTTTTGGGCATCCTTCTCGTAGATCATCTTCAAGGCTGGTACGGTCCCGTTTAAACTTGGCAGCACATTTCTTAAATGTCGAAAACGGAGAAGAGTACCCATAAACTTTCATGAACTACGAGTGAATTCAGTATGGCGTTAAAAGTTCTTTTACAAATAATTTTATAACCACACGATACTCAATTTTATCCATTTCAAGGAATACAGACAACACGTTTGCTTCAGACAGCTGTATAAAACAAATTACTTAATAGAATGACTTGCAATTTCACATGGATGCTTATGATAGATGTACCAACTTGGAAAAAACTCGTGCCGATAGTGTTGCCATCTATGGTCGTGGCTGACAACGTTTCAGACCACCCACGTAAAACATCCACAGTGTCATACTCTTTTCCCACTTTTGCATTCAAGTCCCCAATGATGAAAAATCATCAGTTCTTGGGAGCGTTCCAGTACATTCTGTAGATATTCATAGAACTACTCATTCTCTTCATCAGACCTAATCTGTGTTGGGTATATAAACTGCAATAATTGACATATTGGCAGGATGAACCTTAGGTCCCATACAAAGTAACCTGTCATTAACTGGATTATAAACAAGATGAGCTCTTGCCTGAACTTTCCTCAGTACTATAGGTACTCCATGATGTATTGAGTTACATTCTAAATAAATAACAAATTTACCATCTTTTTTGAAATGACATTCTCTATTCCATTTGGTCTTTGTAATTCCAAGGATGTCAATTTTACACATATCCATCTCTTTACAGACAATATGAAGAGAATCCCTCTGTAGACCTGCTACTTTCCAAGTGCTGATATAAACTTCACCTCTGAGATTAATCTGACACCTTCCATATTGTTAACTACCAGTGACTTGTGCTGAAGACTGTAATATACTTCGCGAACAGGATCCTCTGCCTAAGCTCTGAAAGTCACTCTATTATTCAGCATGAAAACTGATTCCACATACAATATTAGTTTTTTGGACGGAAGTCACTGCAAGAAAAAGTAGTAATGTTGCAGAGGTCGATTATATATATCTGGAGGATTCTAATCATAATTCATTCCAATTTGACAAAGTTGGGTTTGATTTGGGGTGCTTAAGTGTCAAAGTTGTATAACAGAGAAAAGAATTTCCACATAGCCTTTAAAGGAATGCGGAGAACCGACCAGGGCTTTGGACCTAATATCCAATACTCACCTTCTCGTGGTGCACCGTGTTGGGTATTTATCTAGATATTGAACGAACGAGGATGAGCTGGCAATTTAGGATTTAACTGACCAAATTGTATTCTTATTGGTTTAAATCAGTATACAAAATCACGGGTACAACATGAAAAAATTTCATGCTGGCTGGGGCGTCGCCAATATAAACAAGGCCCATTTGTTTTCGCCAGGGAACCAGGGCAATCAGCGAAAAGTCAGCTACTGGAACAAATCTGAAAACGCACCCCAACTTAATATCACCAGAGTTAAAGATCGGTATGATCAACTTTAGAAGCCTGAATGGCAAAGAAATGGAGCTAGCTGAGGAATGAGATAAGGAGCAGATCGACATAATAGGGGTAACTGAAACAAAAAAGACAAAAGCTGGTGAGATCTTTCTGAGCAATAAATACAAAATATTATATTCAGGCAATGACAATCAAGGAAAAGGAGTAGCCATAGTATTCAACACAAAATATGAGGCTAATCTTCTTGAATGGCAGGCAGTCTCAAGTACATGGATGTGGGCAAATATCAGAATGGGGAACTGGACAATGAGACTTATTACCTATTACTAGACTTATACCTATGGTCCTGCAGAAGGTTCTACAAAGGTAGAAGCGGAAGAATTTTTTGACTCTCTAGAGAAAGCTACTGACACAATGAAAAAGGAAAAGTTGGTCCTTGTTGGGGATCTAAATAGCAGAGTAGGAAGTGATTGTGAGACATACAAAAATATTTTGGGAAAATTGGAGAAAAGAGCAAAACTAACAATAATGGCAAATACCTGTTGGATTTCTGCTCATGACATGGAATGGTTATTACTAACATGTTCCAACCTAAAAATGTGCACAAATTCACATGGAGAGAAGAGGCTAGGAATAAGAAAAGTCTCATTGACCATGTTATTGTTGATAGTGATGTTTTCTCCCTGGTGCAGGCCACCAGTGTACAGAGGATTTGAAATTGAAAGTGATCACTATTTAGTCTTGAGCAGGATAAAATTGAATTTCATATTGAAAAGAATGACATGTAAGAAAGTCTTATAGCGAATAAAAGTTGAGCAGCTCTCAGGTGTGAACTGTAGGCTAAAACACACAAAAATTATTGAAGAAAAAATGAAAGTTTCAGAACAAGAACCAAACATTGGGGATTCAGTGGCAAACCTTGAAGAAAACCCTGATTGATTCAGCCAGAGGCATGTGGTCAGGCTGTCTGCAAGGATAGAAAATTCAGAACTCAATGGTGGACACAGGAAATTAAAGAGGCAGTGAAGGAAAAGAAGAAAGCATAACAAAAGTTCCTGACAAATAAGTCAGCTTGTGCTCTTAGAGAATACAGAGACAAATGTAAGAAAGCTAAACACTGTGTAAAACTAGCTAAACAAAAGTAATGGGAGGACTTTGGCAAGAACATAGAAAATAAATATCAAGATAGTGGTAAGATATTCTGGAGGTTGTTGTTGAAGAAGCTTAAAAATGGAGGAAAGAGTGGAGTAAAAGGAGTTAGAGATGATAAAGGTGACATGAAAATGGGTGAAAAAGATATCTTTGAAGTTTGGAGTAATTACTTCGAAAAATTGCTAAATGAAACAAGCAGTGATAGCAGTGGTAAAAAACACTCAACACTCAACAATATAGTCAGGAATACATATCCATACTTGAAGTAGAAAAAACCATCAAAGGCTTGAAATGCTGAAGTATGGTGGTAAGTCTTACAGAGGCTGCTCTGCATAGTTCAGAAGGCCTGGACAGAGGGACGAATTCCTGATGATTGGAGTAGAGCTCTAATAGTACCTATATAAAAATGGAAATAAAACAGAATGTGAGAATTTCAGAGGTATTTCCCTACTGAGTGTTCCGGGCAAGATTCATGCCACCATACTTGAGAAACGGTTGAGAAGAATTGTGAAAGAAAAACTTCGGGAAGAATAAGCTGGATTCAGGCCAAATAGAGGCTGTCAGGATCAGATCTTCACTTTACGACAAATAGTTGAGAAAGTTGGAATATCACAAAGATCTGTATTTAAGTTTTGTTAATCTGCAAATGGCATGACAAGGTGCCAATAAGCTGTTCAATACGCTACTTATATGGCGTCAATGGGGCATTATATCAAACAATATGTAGTCTTCATTTGAGTTGCAAGTCAGCAGTTAGAATTGAAGTACATTAAGATGGTTTAATGTTAAATCTGGTGTGAGACAGGGATGTACATTATCCCCTGTTATTATCTATATGGTTCACATTATGAAGGAAAGTGGTATTAAATATGATATTAGAATCGGAGATGTTAATGTCAGCTCTTTGCTTTATGCAATGTTATACTTCTAAATAAATCCACTTCAAGTTTCTCTGACTAAATTGAATAACTGTTGTAACAGATATGGTACGAAAGTCAGCAATAAAATGACAAAGACAATGAAAATAGGTAGAATCATTGTAAATGTCAACTGTGTTTTGAACGGAGAACCTGTGGAACAAGTAAAATATTTCAGCTACTTAGGCATGATTTTTAGTGAAGATAGCAAATTAAATATGGAAATACACAACAGAATCAACAAAGCTAGTATGTTAGGAAATCAGTTGAATAAATTCATATGGAATAAAAGAGAAATTAGTCGGAACACTAAATTAGCTGTATACAAGACAGTGTTCAAACCAGTTTTAACTTATGGATCTGAGAGCTGGGTCAGAAGTAAAACACTTGACTAAAGACTGCAGATATGACTCCTGAGAAAGATTAGAGGCATGAACAGATGGCATCAATGGCAATATAATATTAAAAATGAGGATATTAGGAAAGAACTTGACACTGTCAGCATCCAGGAATGCATTACCAGGACTAATCTCAGGCGGTATGGTCATTTAAACAGAATGGGCGAGGAAAGATTAACAAAACAAGGGTTCTTTGCCAGGTTGGCAAGAAAACGCCCAAGATATAGGTGGATGGATACGGTACAAAGTGCCTTAGACTATAGAAACATAGGATCTGATAACGTTGGAGTCCTGACAAGTAACAGACTGATTTGGAAGAAAATTGTAGATAGGAAGTTAGTAACGACGAATAGTGAAGATATATCCTGTACACCCCTTGAGGGTACATGTCAGGAATTTGATGATGATGGAGTTTAACTTTATCTTGGGGTGAAGGTAGACTCCCATTCCATAAGACGAAAAGAAACAGTAAAATAGGAGACTCATTCCTAGCAATTTAATACATTAATAGCATTGGGAAGGAGAATGAACAGAAAGAAAGGGAGAGACCAGTTTACAATAATATAACAGGTGTATATTACATGATGTAAGGTATGGTGCTCCATTAGACACCTCGGGTTTGCCACTCCTGTACTCATTAAAGTGAGCCCTTGACGAATTCATCCATACAATACTATATATACAATTCAATATTTCCACCATACAAGTTAAATAAATGGAATCTAGAATTTGCTTTAATTTTTTGTTTTACTGGATTCAGAATGTCTGATAATCATGAAACTGATGACTGACTTATTTGATTGGCAGTTAATCCAGCAGGCAACTGAAGTAACAATTCTAATGCTGCAGGATGTCAAGCTTGATTACTACGTGATACATGAACATATTATCAGCTATGGCGATGATATTAATTTGGTTAGACTCTACTTCAGGTATATACCTTTCACTAGAGTGTATCATTATAAATAAAGCATGGAGATCCCTGTAAATAGCCCTCCATTTAACTGATCTACTTTAAGGAAGTTACTTTCCAAGCAATAAGAGAAAAAATTACAGTATCAGATGTCCAGAAGTGGAAGGAAAACACAAAAGAAAGAAAATACAAAATATAGGCTTCGAATATCAGATCATGGTTGAATGTTACAATCACGCAGTGGCACACTCAGGATTTAACTTGGAGGGAATCCTGAGCACTCAAGATTTAATCTGGGGGAGGGGGGGGGGCCAAGTTGAGTAGACGATTTGGAAATGCACACTACATTGCATATGACCTATGACTGAGCATCTGCAGTGATTGCCAATACATGATACCAGTGATCTCCTCTGGCCTGGCTCTGGCAAACGAAGTAGCACTCAGTCCACAAGAGCACTTTCGTTCGCCTTGCGTTCACAACAGAGGGGATTCCTGAGAGCTATAGGGTATACCCACCTTATGTGGCCGCTAATTCATAAGTAGTATAGAAATAGAAGACAACATAAATAAAAAAAAAAAGTTTTAATTAGGAAAAGATTTTTGGAAAATTTCCTAGTGTTTTTTCCTTTTGGGGTGCCAGGGCCCCTTAGCCTCCTCCCTGGGTGCACTGCTGCAATCACAAATAGATATTTTGACATCTCTATATTTTGATACTTCTAATATAATAAGTATTTTGATACTTCTAATATAGAGATTTCTAACAATCACTTTGATTTAGCTATTTTAGTTTGTTAACTTTGTCTTAATTTCATACATTTGGTAATTTCAACAATTCGTGTTGTGTAGTAGAAAGGGATGCGACCTATTTCTCGTGGATTTTTTTCAGTTGCTTCAAAAATTTTGCCCCATTTTGAATGCTATTGATATAAGTATTCCTCTTTCTCATGAAAATAACTCCAATATTTTATATCTGTTCCAAGTTTTAACCTTTCCAGTGTTACACTTCATTCTACTTAAATGCAGACAATCCATACATTGTTAAAATGGTGGGGGTAAAAGGAAAATATAAGATTTTGGTGAAGAATATGGTATGTATCATACTGAAATATTTTTTGCAATCACCTGATAATTATTCTAGTGTATTTTGTAAATTATTTCAAAGAAAAACAAAGAGATGGGTCACCTTTCAAAGCAAGATTATTTATTAATCATATGTAACATTATAAATCAGAACAGCTTTACAGAAATATGTTTACAAGAACAACCCTCTTTGCAATCTACAAAGATACATACATCAATCATAAGCACGATATACATCAAAAGTTTCCTAGAAGGATATTAAGTTATAA
This sequence comes from Typopeltis vanoorti, assembly GCF_054136105.1. NCBI lineage: Eukaryota > Metazoa > Arthropoda > Arachnida > Uropygi > Thelyphonidae > Typopeltis > Typopeltis vanoorti. Next base: position 21,480,289 of record NC_143562.1, on the reverse strand, counting down.
TTAACATTAAAATACTATTCAACATGACCAAAAAGGAAACAGAAAATAACAGATGTGTAACTACCGTTTACTGGAAATTATTACGAAAAGAGTTCAAAACATCATATTTTCCAGATATTTTACTATTCCATTCTAAGAATATTTTCAAAATATGAAGCTTTTATTTAGGAAAGCGTTCAAGAAAAATTAACTAGTTTATTACAAAATGAAATGCAGTTTTGAATGCTTCAACTGTAATATCAGGAAAGACTAACAAAAAAACAAAAACTGTGCCTGTATCTCTTTTTATTTAACAAATTGAGGAAATCAACTATGATCTCCTTCAAAATAGTTCCCTTCTTTGTTGACACACAGCTGCATACAATACTGTGAACATTCAAAGCAATTATGCAGATCATTTTCTGACAGGCTGTTGAAGATCTGTGCCATTTTTGCTTTCACATCTACTACCAACAAAAAAAAAAAAAAAATGGGTTCCTTTGAGCATTGGCTTGATATCTTTGTGTAGAGGCAGAAGTTGCAGGGAGCCAGATCTTGTGAATAGGTTGGCACTCAAGTAGTGATGTTGTGATTACCTAAAAAACGTTTCAATGTTGTGGACTGACGCAATGTCTTGTTGCAAAATTCAACCGTTCCTCAACAATTCTGATCGTTTCCTACTCAGGCATTCGTGCAATTTCGTCAGGGCTTCAATGCTGATTTATTGTCTGGCTGCTAAGTACCCACTCTGCTGTTACAATACCCTGGATATCAAAGAAAACAATCCGTATGGCCTTGAACTTCGACATATGCATGCTTTTTTGTCTTGGAGATGTTGCTAACTTCTGTTGCATTGATTGTCACTTAGTTTCCAGATCACACATGAATATCCAATTACCAAATTCAACAATTCTGGTTCATCCAATCATGCACTGCAAAAGGTCCATACACAGTTTCTTGTTAAGTTCTTTTTATTCATCTGATATTTTTGGAACCATTTTTACACAAAACATTTTCATTTTCAATTCTTCCACTAAAATTCGTCAAAAACTTTCCCTGTAGCTGAGAAAGTTCCCAAATGAAATTTCTCAGCTACAGCTTGACCACCCAAACTTGTCTTTTCAAATCACATCTCACACTTGTTTAATGATGTCATTGGTAACAGCTGTGCATGGGTGGCCCGGCAATCACCTTTCACGATTTCTCTGCCTTCCAAAATCATTTTGCAATTCAAAAATGCATGCACAAGACTTGCCCTCTTGAGCCCAATCAATAATCAAAAAGTTTCTGTCATGGATTTCTTCACTTTCACAAGAAACTTGATGTTAACTCAGAGTTTGTTGTGGGTGTCATGAGTATAAATGAATTCAAAGCAAAGTATGATAGTTACTGTGCAAATGCCAAATAGTTGTTCTTGATATTATGTTTAGGGCCTGCCTCGATGAGTCTAAGGACTCCTTGGAGTTGCCTGTAATAATAATGATAATAATAACTCACCGCACTCCAGCATTTTCAGACCAGTGGTAAGAAAACGTCTATATATGTGAACATGCATCCACTCATGCTGTGTAAAGTGCTGTAGTTGAGCCTTGTCTCATAATAATAGGTTAGAATGCTCTATAACCATCTCTTTGTCTCTCCCTTTCACTCTCCATTCCCAAACTAAAGAGTTAGTCTTGTATTTTTTGTGTTGGACCTTGTATACCAACAGATAAAATATATTAAACAAGAATATTTATTTGAATAAAAAGCTTTAATTTATGGTGAATAAAAACTAATCATGTAGCCTACAAATACATTTTCAAACACACTGACTATAAGCTAGTATTCACCACAAACCAAAAATTAGCAGCTTTCCAAAAACCCAATAAATTTCTCACGCACACAAAGAAATATTAGAACACAATGTACTCTACAAATTTCCTTGCCAAAAAGACTGATATCACCTACACAGGTTCTACTATCAGGTCTTTATGGGCTAGACTACAAGAACACTTCTGTGACTGTAACATCCCTATTCCAGAACATTTAAGCACAAAAAAATGTAACATCAAAAGGAAAAATAGAACAGAGTACAGCGAAGACAGAAATAGCAGTTCATGCCCTTGAACAGAAACATACCCCTCAAATTGACAAGGCCATAATAATAGACAAACAAGACAACGAAACAATGTTTAGAATATTGGAAACAATAGCCATAAAATGTGACAAAAATTCAATGTCCACGACCCTACCTAATCTCGGAGTGATGGAAGTTCCACAACATAAAATTAGGTCATGACTCTGACCAATAAGTGATAACACAAGCTCCCCAATGACAGATACACCAAGCAAACGTGACATAGCCCTACCCTTATCCCAAAATGTTGTGATGATAGCATGATCAAAACGGCTCACACCCCATTAATGCTCTCCCCACCTGTTCCCCATAAAACCCTTCCCCAAAGTAGCACCCTTAAATATATATATATATATATTATTTTAAAAAAAACCAGATTTTCTAATTAATTATCCCACCTTGCCTCGAATACCTCCCCATGTTTCCTAAACCCCCTCTAAACAGCCTAACAGCAGAAGTATGGAAAACGAAGACATCCTAACGTCCAAACAGGGTATATGCAAAATTTCTTCCTCTATTAGTCTGCATATATTTACCTTTAAATAAAATACACTTATGCCCTAAGAATTCTTCAGTAAAAGGCCAATGAATGTTTTTAAAATAAGGGACACTCCTAAACAAAAACAGGCAAAAATAACTAATTATGTATAATTTGTGAGACTATGAACTAACTCGATTTATTTGAATTAAAAACCACTTGACATTCTATTAGCAAGTTTATTAAAATGAAATAAAAAATTTTATTTAACTTGGTTGATGACTAAATAATAAATTCATGTTTACAAGCAAAAGCATTTTTACATAAGAAATGCAGAACATCTTGAGAGATTAATTATATGATCATATCCATCCATACAATGCATTCTCTCTAAGTGGATGTAATTATTATTATTACGGGCAACTCCAGGGAGTCCTTAGACTCGAGGGAGGCCCCAAATCATGTTCATCACAACTATTCATACAGTATCTATCATATCTTGCCTTAAACTCATTCACTGTCACAGCATCCACCACAGACTCTGGCAGCCCATTCCATTCATTCACCACTCTAAAAGTAAAGAACCCAGCTCTAACACCCGTACTAACCACACTTTTGCCCAGCTTCCATGGATGTCCCCTAGACCTCCCACAACCAGCCCTGTTCTCAAAAATATCTTGATTTAATTTTATAGAAACCCTTCAGCAATTTGATTGTCTCAATCACATCAACCCTTTTCCGCCTATCAACCAATTTTTGCAACCCACAAATCCTCAACCTGTTCTCATAAGGTTCATTCCAGACCTGCTATCATCTTGGTCACTCGCCTCTGGATCCTCTCAACCTCCGCCCCATCAAGAAAAAACCTAGGTGACCAAATCTGGGCACAGTAGTCGAGATGGGGTCTTATCAAGGCTTGATACAGAGGAACAATACTCGTCAACATATTCTTCAGCAACCAAGTGATTTGATGAGCTGATTTGGCCACTTTTGCAATGTGCCCCCTAAACTTCAACTCGTTATCCACCAACACTCCTAAATATCGTGCCTCATCAATTACCTGGAATACAGTTCCACCAATGTAGTAAACTGCTGCTAATCTTTTCACCCCAAAATATATAACCTTACATTTTGCCACATTAAATTGACATCCATTCTCCTTAGCCCAGACCTCCAATCTATCCAAATCATCCTGCAAAATTTTGACATTATCTGCATTCACAATTGCCCTACCGAACTTTGCATCATCCGCAAACAAATGAACTGTTCTTCTCAGATATGTTCCTATATCATTAATGAACAAATTAAACAGCAGCGGTCCAAGAACACATCCTTGTGGCACACCACTAGTCACAGGACGTCTTGTGGACTCTACTCCTGAATAAACCACCTCTGATCTCTCCGTCATCCATCCTCCTATAGATCTCACCAACCCTATATCCATCCCCATATGCTGCAGTTTACTGATTAGAATTCCATGTGGTATCCTGTCAAAGGTCTTAGCAAGGCCCAGTAGAATCACTGCAAACCCATTACCCTTATCCAGTTCAGCTGTCACTGTGTTATAATACACGAGCAAGTTACTGAGGAATGACCTACCTTTCACAAAACCATGCTGTCCCTGATACAGTATCCCATTTTCATCTATCAAATCTTGTATTTTCCTCTTGACTATTTTCTCCAAGACCTTGATAACGATTCCTGTTATACTGATTGGCCAGTAATTTTCAACAGCAGCCTTGGAACCACCTTTATGCAGGGGAACTATTTTCCCCTATTTCCACCCCCTTGGGACTGACCCAGACCCAAGGCTCAAATTAAACAAAATGGTCGAGAGCACTGACAATTCTTTAGCCGCTTCACGTACGACATGAGCTGGTATACCATCCAATCCCACAGATGTATTGACATTGAGTTTCTGTAATAGACTATTTACCTCTACTTCATTAATCACAATTCCAGTATAAGTTGTTGGTTCTTCCATTCCTGCAATGTCACCACCTGGATGATAAACTCTTGCAAAGTGCATGCTCAGTAATTCCACTATATCGACTGATTTGGTTACATCCCTACTCTCAGCATTTTTTAAAATCGTTCTGCCATGAACTTTTTTCCTTTTACTTGCAACATATTGAAAAAACTGTTCGGGATTCTTAGCCTGCATGGCCAATTTTCTTTCATAATCCGCTTTTGCTTTTCTTACCACCCTTGTTACCTTCCAGGCCTGAGCTTTATACTGTTCCTGCACCTACTGGTCACCTTTCTCCTTAAATTCATTCCAAGATATTTTTTTTTTTTTTTTTTTTTTTGCAGCTCAAGCTTAATAGTGTTATTCATCCATTTAACCCCTACTTGATTTATTATTCGGTATACAGTCAGCCATTGCCTCCTACAAACACTTCTTAACTGCCTCCCATGCACTATCAACATCCAGCCCTTGCAGTTTTACCTGCCACGGCACTGAGCCAAGCACACTCCTAAGCTTGTCATACTTACCAGCCCAGTAATTTCACATGTACCCTGTCTTAATTGTAAATTCCACTCCTTTAGCCACCTCCCAAGTCATGACCTTATAATCACTCTCACCAATTGGTGGCAACATGGTCATGTTCGTTACAGCTACATTCTCAGATGCAATTACTATGTCAAGCACTCTCTGCCCACTAGTATTTTCCACTACATGCTGTCGCAGATAGTGGTCCCTTAATAACCACATAAAATCGATTCCTTCCTCCCATGTGCTCTCTCCTCCTTCGAGTCAATGTTACCATAATTGAAATCACAATAATTACCCTCCTTCCACTCATTTCTTCTATTTGCCTATGCATACTATCCCCACCATCAATTCCATCACCTGGTCTACAGCAGCACCCAACTGTATATTTTGTTCTGCTAGTTTCAATCTCACACCAAATAGCCTCAAATGTGCTCTTTTCTCTATCCTGCAGTTCAACTTCTATACGCCTTGGCTGCAACTCATCAGCTTTCATCAATAACACTCTTTCCCCCTTTTTATTCTCCCTGTCACTCCTGAACACGCCACACCCATCGCATTCAATCCCACTAGCTTTATCATCTTCTGTCAGCCATGTTTTACTAATACCAACAACTTGTGGCCTGGAAGTGCCAACCAAGGCCAAAAACTTTTCCTTCTTGTTCCTAATACTCCTGGCATTAGTGTACATGAATTGCAGAAGCCTGTTACTCATCCCTACTTTGATGCCTTATACTAACTATCCCATTCTGATTTGTTGTCCTTCATACTTGCTCAAGCATATCATACTCATTCATACACTCAACTGCCTCCCTAAAGTCTGCATATCTACTCTCCCTTAATAAATCTAGTTTCCCTGAGTCTGTACATCCACTTCATTCATCAACACTTTTTCAAGCCTCCGTACACCAAATCCATTCAAATGTAACCCACCCATCTTATATAAATCCTTTCACCCATCGAACTCACTCCACACATCCACACCATTCTCCATGCATAACCCATGTATAAAGTCATTGGCAATTATGGCCCTCCTTCTAAACACTTCACCGTCATACCACGGCAAAATATTCACCATCCTAACCCTTTCTCTTCTCTTTTGCTACCTCAAGTAATTCCCTCACATCCTCTATCATTTCTATTTTGTCTTTTTTCAAATCATTTGTTCCTGCTACGACTATCATTTCTTTCACCCTCTGTTTTTGCACTTGAATAGATTCGCTGACGTCCTTGATGTTCACACCAAAGTTGGTACGATTTTGTCAAACTCTCAACTATCACACCTCTTAATAATGAATCTCCATACAACACTCGCTCCTTCATTTTATTTACTTTTACGAACATTCTCTTATTTTTCATATCAGACTTTCGCCGTTTAGTAGTCAGTATGTTCAGTACACATTTTTCCATGCGCTCCAGTTGCTGCTTTGCTCTGTGTATCACTCTGCTCAACCATGCGATTTACTACTTGCATCTATCTCACCATTTTCATTATCATTTAAATCATCCATTCGTTCTGTATTTCTACCTTCATTTACATTTCAATGATGCTCTCACACCTATCTGGTACTACCTCGCAATTCCTCATCACATTACTATTTTCTATATTCTGACTTTCTTTAACGTTATCACTCTTGCCACCCAAAACATGCTTTAGATCCTCATTCTCCTTACACTTTCTGCACATATTAACTCCACTATCACCATCTGACCAGACTCCAACCGCTCTTTGCAAAGCATACATCTCACAGACAGCACATTGCATAAACTCTTTTATATCAAAACTCTTAAACAAACATGGCGACCTGGCTGCCATTTTTTTTTAATTGGTGCCATATGGACACTATCTTATCTTAAAAATAATAATTAAAATAACACAAAAATCGCACAGACACACTAAGAAACAAAAAGCAAACAATACTACATAAAATTCTAGTACAATTGCCAATGATAACATAAAACACTACTGATCTTTTCAGGAGCTCTCGACAAGCCAACGATCATATCAGTGCAACACCTACCGACCCAATGCAATACTTATGCAGATCATCTGATTAGAATTTTGAACATATGTTCAAATTAGAAATGTATATATTGTAATTATCAAAGTATAGCATGACACTCAGTTGTAAACTTTCTTGCTTCAAGTTCTACAAAAAATTACACTGATCAAAATGAGTTCCATATCTTGAAACGTTTATTCGTAACCACTTTATTTTGCAGAAATATTCATATTAGCTAGAATGATTTGCTGATCTGGTTTGCCAAGTGGTTAACATATCCAGTCTCCAGACAAGGCTACAGGTTGAAATCCTGCCAAGGACATGGATGTTTGTGATTGTCTTTGAAAATACTAGTGATAGTGGTGGGTAGCAGATGGCATTGTTGCGGTTCATTGTAGTAGGTGGATTGAATGGCGGAGACAGTGTTCTAGAGTAGATGCACTCCCTCAATTAGTCTTTGGCCTCCATGGAGGTGTCACATAATAATGATGATGGTTTCTCCTGAGTGTGAACAAAGCAATGTTTTATCCATGAAAGTATGGCAACAATATGTAGAAGAAAAACAGTTCAACTGAATTGTTAATTACTGTTTTCCATTTACATAGTTGGGAAAAGGTGTGTGCCATTGAAGTTCACACCAAGTTTCTCCTCATTTTGAACTTAAATACCATTCCAAATAACTTGATTTTGGGAATATTCTTGTAATCAAATAATTTCTCATTAGAAACCATTTCAGAATGGCTATTGTTGTACTCTGAATGAAAGGAAAAGTTAAAACCATTACTTTCATTCAGATTCAACATGGTCTATCAATTCCAGAGCTAGTATCAATATATCAAGAGAAAAATAATCAACTGTAAATTATCAGTTACATTAATATTTAAGAAAGTTTTATCTAATGCATTATGTTGAAATTAAGTGTTTTGTGAAGTCTAAACTATGTGTAATCTATGTAAGTGCTATTACAATGTTAAAGGCAAAAGGCAATCCGATTATACAATGGCCTGAAGTCATTCACATGCACCTAATAGAACGCGCACATGGATGACCTCTGAAACACGGATGACATAGGATGTGCATTTTTAAAAGACACTGCAGCACCAACTTGTGGCTTTTTTCTCATTCCCTGTACTGGAGTCATCAGTGGAGAAGTCCATCGTGACTAGCAGCAGTGTCCATGGGCAGTTCTAGGAATGACCTGACACAATATAGTTCCAGATCATGCCAAAGATCGTAGACCCATGCCCAGCTGATTGATGAGCGAGTGGGGAACCAGAATTGTTTCCCCCATTAGCAATGTGTCATGCCCAAATTCAACTGATGTGTAGAAAAGCCGAGGTAAATCTAGGAGGTTAATCTGAAAATTGAAAGTGCTGTAGGGATATGCATGAAGGCCTAGTGTGTCCCCAACTACTGGTAATGTAGGCTCTTGTTTGTTATGTAAAAATTGTGTAGGGAACATTGATTTAGATATATGTAAGTCTTCAACTCAGGACTGAGCCCTCCTTGAAAGAACTTTAGGAGTTATGCTGATGAAACTTAGGAACTCTATACTTTAATTGAAATAATAGTGTGAAGATAGTTGTGAATAATTGAATTAATAGTGTGAAGATAATTGTGAATATATATGGATTATAGAAAGTTTAGTCTTTAATGGTGTCTTACAGAGATGAGAGTTAAATTTTGTTAGAAGGAAAGAATGGAAATTACTATCTAATGTGTTACAGGAGATTAAACAATCATAAGTGAAACACATTAGATAATAATTTCAATTCAACTGATGTGTAGAAAACATCAGTTGAATTGAAATCAGATGATATTTTATGAAAGTAAGAATTGATTATAACATGTATTATGTCTATTCAGTGTATTAAATGTTAATTTCTTTTGAAATGAAAATGAAGACTGGCCTCATTTCCATTTTTACTGAACCATTCATAAAAGTTCGAACCTAAGTGGGAGACAAGATTGACAAACATAAATTAAGGGGCTACGACTGCGAGATAAATCCTAACAGTGAGATTGTTTAAGAATTACAAGACAGTGTTTGGTTCCATTAATAAATATTCACCAAGTGAATTTTAGGGTGGTGCGGTATAAATATAAAAATTTTCTCTAAAATTAAGAAGTAACCAGTACTTGAATTGAAACAGAGGAATTGGCCAATTAATGACACTTCCTTTGTCTTCATAACTGATGTGCACATCTTGTAAGATTGCTTATCAGCTTAGATTGAAGGTTAGGACTTGAATCATTGATGATGGCTTAAGAAATTTCATAAAGGGGAAGTCAGAACAGAGTATAAATAAGAGAATAAAATTAGAAGATATATAATTGAAAACAAGTATTAAAAGTAAAATAAAATTAAAATAAAATTGTAACGAAGAAAGCAAAAACCCCAAGATATAAGAAAAGACGAAAATATAACAAACCAAGCTATAACACTATCCAAGTCAGTTAATATACAAAATAATTAGTCACAAATTTTGGGACATTGATTGTTCAGTGTGAACTAATAAATGGCTTTAAAATGGCAGTTTCAAAAACAGCTTACCACAAATATGTAAAACAATTATTTTTACTGATAATGAACTAATAAATGTATCTTCAGTGAAAATGCCTTTCCACAACTGTCAGTACAGAATCATTTTCTTGAGCATGAACTAATAAATGTCTCTTTAGGTTACTTGAGTGTGAAAATGCCTTCCCACATTTCTCACAAAAGAATGGTTTTTCTTGAGAGTGAACTAATAAATGTCTCTTCAATTTACTTGAGTCTGAAAACACCTTTCCACAGCTCTCACAACAGAATGGTTTTTGTTGTGTATGAACTATGAAATGGGTTTTCAAGCTACTTAACTGTGAAAATGCCTTTCCACAACTTTCACAAATGAACAGTTTTTCATGAGTATGAACTAACAAATGGGTTTTCAATTTACATGACTGTGAAAATACCTTCCCACATCTCTCACAGGAAAATGGTTTTTCTTGAGTATGAACTAACAAATGAGTCTTCAAGTTACTTGACTGTGAAAATACCTTCCCACAACTCTCACAACAGAATGGTTTTTCTCCTGTGTGAACTAATAAATGTCTCTTCATGTTACTTGAGTCTGAAAATGCCTTTCCACAACTCTCACAAGAGAATGGCTTTTGCTGCATATGAACTAATAAATGGGCTTTCAAGCTACTTGATTGCAAAAATGCCTTTCCACAACTATCACAAGAGAATGGTTTTCGCTGCATATGAACTAACAAATGGGATTTTAAGCTACTTGACTGTGAAAATGCCTTTCCACAACTTTCACAGGTGAATGGTTTCTCTTCAGAGTGAACTAATAAATGTCTCTTTAATTTACTTGAGTCTGAAAATACTTTTCCACAACTCTCACAACAGAATTGTTTTTCTTGTGTATGAAGTAGCAAATGGATTTTCAACTTACTTAACACTGAATATGCCTTTCCACAAATTTCACAAGAGAATGGTTTTTCTTGGGTATGAACTAGCAAATGAGTTTTCAAGTTATTTGACTGTGAAAATGCCTTTCCACAACTCTCACAAGAGAATGGCTTTTCTTTGGTGTGAACTAATAAATGTATCTTCAAGTTACTTGAGTGTAAAAATGCCTTTCCACAACTCTCACAAGAGAATCTTTTTTCTTGAGTGTGAACTAATAAATGTCTCTTCAGGTTACTTGAGTCTGAAAATGCCTTTCCACAATTCTCACAAGAGAATGGTTTTTGATGAGCTAACAAATGGGTTTTCATGCTGAAATTTTCTTCCTACCACTCATAAGAGAATGGTTTTCATTGAGTATGAACTAATGTTTCTTTAGGTTATTGAGTCTTGTAAATGCCTTTCAAGAAGTTTAATATCAGAATGGGTTTTGTTGAGTGTGCACACTAACAAATGTCTTCAATTTACTTGATATGAAGAAGTTAGTGCCACATATTGCACAAGAGAAAAACTTCTTACTGTGAACTATGAGTATGGACTAAGAAATGTCTTTTCAAGGTATCTGATTTCAAATCCTCTTTCCAGAAATATTACAAGACATCATTTTGAATGAGCATAAGCTATAGGTTTTCAGGTTTCTTGATTTCAAAATATGGTAGAGTAAAATTGAAAATAGAAAGCCTTTTCTTCTCTTTGATAAGGTTGTGTTTAGGTGCTCCTACTTCTAAAACTTTCCAATGTTTCATACTTTAAATATTCCCATTGCATGTAATAATAAAGTAATTCTTGAAAAATCAACTATTACTATATAATTTGCACTATGATATGTGTGTTTAAAAAAATATGACATATTTTTTTAGATACTTAGTTTTTCATAAGTGACTTTGAGTAGTTGTTTTAGTGAATTATGTGATGCTTTTTAATACTGTTTTTCAAAATAAGAGAACTATGTGAGGAATAATTTATAACTTTTGTTGACAGAAAGGATGCACCTTCAGCATTTCTTCTTTGCTTGCATCAGTTAACTTTGAATTTATTTCTTTTCCTAGAAAATTAAACATTAATTATAATAAACAGTTGCAGCAAACACATAATTTAGTTATAGCAAATTTTTTTTATAAAAATGTTAAACGAATGACTATGCAAAATTTTCTTTTTATATGAATTAATCAATGTATTTTTACAGGATTCCTTTTGCAACTGAAATTATTTTCATATTGATTTCTTTACTGTTATGTACAATGCCTTCATAATCATAACTTTTACACTTTTGGACATGTAATAGGGCAATACTGTATGATCTCTAACAAGTGTGAGGTAAAATACACCCCCTGTCCAAAGAGAAACCACTTTTCAAAAATAGAAGAAACTAATGGTGCCACCTGTTGTATCTTTTTGTTGAAAGCAGCGACCTTCATTAGTGCTGTTTCAACTGTTTATGTCATTTGTTTCATTAGAAGTCGAGTTATAGTGCCAAAACCAGTGTCTTTTCAGAAACAGTCAGAAAATTAGTTTCAAACAGAGAGCTGCAATTGACTTTAGTGTTAAACTAGGTAAAAGTTTTACCAAAATGCATGAAATGCTTCAAAAAGGATACGGCGATGAATGCTTATCCCGTATTCAATTTTACGAGTGGTCTAAGTGATTTCAAAGTGGTCATGAGATGCTTGAGGATGACGAAAATCCAGGCCATCCAAAAATCATCCGAGATTGATTGAAGAATTGGGGATTCCAAAATCAACTGTGCACATTTTGACAGAGAGCTTGGACCTTCATAAATTGAATTCATGATTTGTTCCCCAAAAGTCCGACAAAAAATGTATTGAATTGAACACTGCAAGGACCTCGTTAAAACTACTCATAAGGACTCAGACTCCCTTGAAACAATCGTTACTGGTGATAAAACATGGTATTTTTGAGAATGAGCCCAAAACAAAGCAACAGAGTGCTGAGTGGAGCCATCAAAAGAGGGGCATCTGGAAAAAAGTTGCTTGGAGAAGTCAAAAGTAAAGACAATGCTGATTTGATTCTATGATTCCAAGGGCATTATCCACAAAGAATTCGTTCCACCTGGCCAAATGGTTAATGGTGAGTTTTATCTCGAAGTTTTGAAGCGATTGATAGTGAGAATTCGTCGCATACGGCATGAATATCTAGGCAGCTGGTCACTTTTGCACAATAATGCACCATCTCATCATTCGAACATTGTGACAGTTTTTTTAGCGAAAACCAAGTTTGTGTGTTGGATTATTGGCTGTATTCACCTGATTTAGCACCCTGTGACATCCTTCTCTTCCCACGACTTCATTTGCCGATGAAAGGAAAGTGATACGATACCACTGAAAACGTTCCAACGGCAATAACCACGACCCTCAACAGTATCCCAAAAACCGATATAAAAAACTCATTTAAGAATTGACTGTGCCAAATGCTGTATCAAAGCAGAGGGGAGTATATTGATTGAAATAAATTATTTGAATAATTATAATTGGCCTGTATTTTATTTTCTATCAAATGTTTGGTTTCTTTTTGGACAAAGGGTGTAGCTCTCTGATATGTGCATTCCTATATCACAAAATTGGAAATCTCAAACCACTTCTCTCCAACGTGCTCAATTTGCTAATTTTTACTAATACTAGATGACATCTCTAGAGTCCAAGAAATCATCACAATAGGAATTTCCACTCTATGCAGTCTGCCCACACTACTTAACTTCCATCTAACCAGGCCAAATTCCAACAACTATACCATCTGCTGCCATTAATATTATTTACCACTAGGTATGAATCTCCCTGCATGCACATTTAAAAGAATATAGAAAAAAAAAAAATAATAATAAACACTACTTCTGTATAAGATTTGCAAAATCACATTCGTTTCAGAAACCCACTAAACTATTCTTCTGTTTACTAGAAAAATTGAAGCAAGTCTTTTCATCAAAGAATACAATATTGTAATAATTATTGTAAAATATTTTAAAATGCAAAATAAAAAATATTGGAAATATATTTCCAATATTTAGTACTCAAAACTAAGTACCAAAACTTGGTACTAAGTACTCAAAAGCTTTATGAAAAATTTGTTTGTTAACCTTGGGAACTATATTACTTACAAAGAAATGTTTCATATTATTCTTTCATATACTATACTATTATATAAATAGTTTCTATTGCAAAATGTTAAGAATGGGAAACAGGACACTAGTTGATTATGCAAAGAAATTAGTAATGGCTATAGATCTCATTATTCTATTTTGTGTTCACATGCAAGGACGAAGATCGTTGTAGTAATCTCCACTAACAGGTGTACCATACTGAATTAAAGAATTTACCCGTGAATAGTACTGCATCTTAATATAACCCATTAATTCCAAATTTCAACTGATTTATTAAAAATGAGATATGGGAGTTCTATTTTAGGTTGGCTGTAGATAAGGAAATCTAAATACTTTACTGATTTTTTATTTATTTTTTATTAGGATTTTTTTTTCTTCTTTTCTCAGGTGACTCACAATATATTCCTGTAAAGTTTCGCAGCATTCAGATCACTGGATGGCACTACACCCTAAACAGCGATATTTTTAATTTTCACCCTGTATACTGAAAATAGGTAGGTACTAGCACCTAACTTTGTCAGACTGAGTATTTTATTAGTTTTGTTGCACAATAGAAGATGGCATAGCTGGTATATTGTTTTATCTTATTGAAAGAGGATTTGAACAAATCATTAACTTCTCTAATACCATATCTACATATTTTCAGAAAGAATAAGAAGTGATGCCCAGCCTTGAATGCTTTAGATATATCAAGAAAAATGACTGTTGTGTACGTTCCTTTATTTATCCTGCTAAACTGTTTTATGGAACACCAAAAGCACTTTTTTCATATGAAATCTGGATCAGGAAACCAGTACTGATAAGCACATAAAAGGATATGTAATTTAGGTATACGTAATTAATCTCAAAGAAAAATAAATATACATTCTCAACATTTGCATTGTAGGCTGGAAAAATGTATTCATACAGTAACATAAAGGAACACTTTTTGAGTAGGAGATGGGGAAGTTAGAGAAAAGATTCAGAGGTGAGTGGCCAAGTTTGTGTAAGGAATGTTCTGTAAATTGATAGATGGAGAGTTTGTGGGTTACAGAAGTTTGATGATGATGGAGAAGAGGGGATATGATAGAAGCATTTAAGCTGTTTAAAGGTTTTATAGGATTGATGCAGGAGAAATATTTCAGCAGTGGACTAGTGGTGGAAGATTGAAGTAAATGTGTAGTTAACAAGCATATGAGGACAAGATTTTTCACTTGGAGTCCTGAATGAATGGAAAGAGTTGTCTGACTCAGTTGTGTGCTTCATCTGTCAATGAGTTCAAGATGTATGATAGATATTGTGTACAGGTTTGGGTCTCTGCGATGAGTCTACTCATTCCATGGAGATGCCCATATAATAATAATTTTTAATGTTTCTTAACACCTCCGAGGACTCAGCGTAAAGGTGCTCTACTCCACTCAGTGACACATCGTCTTCCCTACTACTTAATTCTCCCACTACACACACTACAAGCCATGCCATCTACTATCCATCACCACCAACAGAATTTATAATAATAATAATTTGTCTGTGTTTTTGGAGGATAAAATCCGGCTACCTGTATGACATCGGCGTCACCTTCAACTGAAAAAATATAATATATAAAATCCTCACATCACTACAAGTCGAACTTATGCTTTTTTCAATCTAAAGATGCAATGTATGGTCATTCTTCCATTTGCGTTACAGACATACACATTTTTATTATACGTTATATGGAATCAGAATACTAAGTGGACATGTTTGTTCATTAATCATAGATCCAATCAGGAAATGATTACTATTTTCTTGATTAGATTTGCATGCACACGTGCTCTCTCTCTCTCACTCACACATACACACACACACATACACACAGTGTATTCGAGAAATTAACATATATTGCTTTCATATTTAAACACATAGAACTTCCCTAGTTTCTCATTATAGTGCAACAATTTATATTCCTGACATCTGATATTCTAAAGAAATGGCAGATTCCTCCTATGATGAGTCCTTCAGCTTAGTGCCATGTAATAATAATTTATAAGAAACACACAGAATTATCTGAAATAATGACAGTAAAAATGAACCTCCATAGCTCAGTTGGTACAGACAAAGTCCTTTGGTCAGAAAGACCCGGGTTAAATTCCTGTCAGTGTGAGGAACTTTTATCTGGTCTCTTTCGACGAAAGGAGAGTTAGCAGGTCTCATATGGTGGTGAGGGTTTTTTCCGCCCAGAAACTCAGGTTGTTCTTCCCCTAGAACAGGCATACCGAACCAATGAATACAAACATCTACAGACATAGGACACTCCAGGAGACATAGGGCTAACCACCTTATCCTCGAGTTATGGTTGCAAAGTCCAAGATTTCTTGGAAAGGTCGTGGGCGCTTAAGTGCCTGTTAGGATCACTGATAGAAGAAAATGACAGTAAAAGTAGTATTCAGTGACAAAATCTTCCCAGTTGTAAAATAATTTATTTCATCCACTGATAACAAGTGCCACTGTAGTGCAATTGGATGAAACACAGTACATTTCATAGTTTGACTGGAAAAGAACTGAGTTCGATTCTTGTCACCACAACAGTATTCCTTATGTGGGATTGTTCAATTGTGTTGTTAGATGAGTTAGCATACTCCTATAGAGGTAGCAAGATTTTTTCTCCTAGAAATGTGGGTGTTTCATCCTGTATGTAGGGATATAGGCCTTTAGAACAAACACAATTAATATATACTGTAAGTGGTGGTAATGAGTTATAGATGGCGTTGAAGATAGTAATGTGTAGTATGGGAGACGGTGAGATGTGGAGTAGAGTGCCTTCTGCACAAGTTCTTGGAGGTATCACATAATATCATTCTTGAGTTTTATCTTTACTTCATCATCCTTAATTATTATTTTTTATTTATTTATTAAAACTGTAAATTTTAGTTTGAAGTTTAATTAATAAACAATTTCCTAACTATTTAAATCCTTCCATTGTATCAATAAAATTAATATAATTTTACACTATTTTTATATATTCTCATACACTGCGCAGTATTATACTGCACTCCACATTAAAGTTTATTTTTGGCTTAATATTTTTCTAAACTGCAAACACATGATGTTATAGCAGCACTGCAATATCCCAGACTACCACAAATAAACATTTCTCCAACTTATCCAAATCTTCCAACAGGTGATGCATATGTTGCCAAGGGGATATAAAAATATGTCTATAGAGTGTATTCTCTATAGAAATATTCGTACCATGTAGTATGCAGAGTGTAGGAAATGACAACCATTTCCAGGTAGTTAATGACTTTATGAGTTAATTTTGTTTCTAGCAATGCTGCTGAATTGAAGACTCATAATGTGGGAATTCATTTCCAATTGAAGTAATGTTAACCACAGGGATTACGATTCCCCACAATGGGCTTTGACCATAGTAATGTTTTAGGTGGTAGGTAGGTGAACAACATCAATGTTCCCGCAATTGGTGCGGGAACATCGCACTGTTTATTGAAGGCTTGAAGTGCCTTCAAAAAGTAAATGTTTAATGTCTAAAGCAAGAGTTCCAGATTATGTAAAAATAAACTTAAGAATACCAAAAAAAAAAAAAATATCCTTAGCTCAGCTATGAACTGAGAATTGGATTATATGAGTAGGTTTTTTGTACTCATGGTACAAATGTACTACAGGTAAAGCTATATAAAAATAAGAAATAAAGGTTAACCAAACAAGAATTATGCTTAAAGCATGATTTATTTATCCAAAGAAATGAAAACTTCGATTATTTTTCAGAAACATCACAGGCGCTCGCATTGGTGAGTACAGTTGGTGAGTGCTATTAGAGCAATTTGAGGGAAGGAGGTGACTCTTTCCTCTCAAACTGTAGTTTTTCCTATTTACTAAAAAAGGCAATCCAAGTTGCCTCAAGGTGGCAGTCCCACCACCAGGATACCTATCGTCATGGTAGTAACTTCACATAGGGAAATATTACTTTCAAGCCTCAACAAAATCTAAACCAAACAGAAAACTTGGGAAAGGTTAAGAAACTGAAAAATGCAGTGAAATATACTACACGGAACATTAGAATCATGGCATAAAGAATTAGATAAAATTTTAAATGAAGAAAATAGAGAAATTGCAGAAACCAAGAAAAAATCTCAAAGGAACAAAAGAAACAACTAATTATCATATCACATATAATGGAGTAACCAAAGAAATACGTGCAAAAGCTGGTGTAATGATTTGGATACAAAAATCAATTAATGTAAAAATCTCATTGTGCATACTGGAACGAAAGAATAGAAGTCTGATTAAAATTAAATAAAACAGACAATATAATAATAGCTGGAAATCTTAATGCCAGAACAGGAATGGAAAAAAATTAATATAGAAAAATTTGGAGAAGAGCCTGTGTAGCTCAGTAGAAGTGGTGTTTGCACTCTACAGCACTTGACTGCACGACGAAAGGCATTCGAATCTAGTCGCTGACTAGAGGAACTTTTTCTACGCCTTTTCGCGACTGGTTCCAGAGTTAGTTGATCTCTGGCATGGGCTAGCGGGTTTTTCGTCCCATAAACCAAAGAAAATCGGCTGTCGAACCCACACTATTTTCAGACATTAAATATATTGTTAGGGACCACCAGATGGCGGCACTTACTAGCCACCCTCTTCACTGCGTGCCGATTAATTAGTGATAGTCTTGGGCTAGCTATCTCTGATTGGCTACCAGTGGAGATTGAACTGTCCACTCAGTCTCCAAAAGTTAGATAGGGCGTAAAAACGGCCTTGCCTACTCCCTATATGGGAACAAAAAAAGCGTTAAAGGATTTTTTTTTTTTTGAAATTTCGAATTTTTTCATTGATTATATAATATATAACAATTCAAAAAATAATGAATACATTCTGTAAACATAAAAATATATGTCATGTTAAAGAGGATAAAAATCAATAATAGATCACTTTACAGCCAATGAATAAGCAGCAAACCTCTTCCTAGATATTAAAGTTGGGAGAAGACTAGAAACAGATACAGATCATTATTTAGTGCAGGCAAATTAAGCTTTCCACCAAATTGGATACAAAAAAAATACAAAATAAACAAAATCTAATTACAAAGTAAGACTACTACATGATTCAAGTATAAAAAATTTATATCAAATTCAGTAGATTAATAAATTAAAAACTACTTAGAAAAAATAACAGAAAAATCAAAACATCGAGAAAGAACGAAATACAAGTAGTCCTCGACTTACGACGGTCAAAAATTATTAAAAATTTTCTAATTTAACTTTGCCACCAAAGTTAAATTAGACTTTGCCACCAAAGTAGACTTTGGTGGCAAAGTCTACATATATCGTTGCTACATATATCACCTACATATATCATTGCTTTTGTATACATATAGCAGCGTCGCCATTAGTCGACAAGCAAAGCCTATCACCAATAGGCAATAGCTGCTGCTATGATTCACCCACTTCTAACTTATCATAGCCTTTGGTATATTAGTTGCTAATCAGCAGTCGAAGTGTTCGTTTCTCACCGTAACCCTATCATGTCCATTAAGAGAAGTAATACTACTGATGAAAATTCCAACATAAAAAAGAAGGCGAGGAAGGCTTTAAGTTCAGATGTTAAAATGAAGATCATTAAAGCACATGACAAAGGAAAGAAAGTCGGTGAAATAGCACGAGAAGAAAAACTATTGCATTCAACTTTTTCAACAAATATAAAAGATAAATCAAGAACAATGGAGGCAGCTAAAGGGGCAGTTAACATGAAATGTACAATTTTAACGAAAAAAAGAGAAGGGCCAATTCATGAAATGGAGAAGCTTTCAATGATATGGATAGACGATCAAATCAACAAGAATATTCCTCTGTTTGTTTATGATTCAAACAAAAGGACGCAGACTATTTGACAATTCAAGGAAACAACAAGAAGATAAATACAGCGAGCATACATTTAAATCTAGTAGTAAAGGTTTTATCGATTCAAAAGCCGATTTAACTTATATAACATACGGATAACAGGAGAATCTGATAGTTCCGATTTTGAAACTGCCAAAATTTTCAAGAAAAATCTGAAAGTGATGATAAAAGATGAAGGCTATTTGCTAGAGTAGATTTTTAACGTAGACGAAACCAGACTGTTCTGGAAAAGAATGCCAAAACAAACTTACATTCACAGAGAAGCAACATCGGTGACTGGTTTTAAGGCATTTAAAGATAGGATTACGTTTCTTCTTTGGAGGAAATGCTGCTGGTTTTCAATTAAACTCATTTCTTGTGTACCATTTATAAAACCACAGAGCTTTGAAAAACATTGACAAGAATAAGTTGCCGGTTTACTGCAGGAGTAATCCTACGGATTGGATGACAATTGTTTTAATCGAAGGCTGGTTCTTAAATTGTTTTATTCCAGAAGTACGTGCCTACTGTCTTGAAAAAAACATTTCTTTTAAAATTCTATTGTTGTTGACAATGCGCTCCACATCAGCAATTTGAATGAAAATATAAATGTGATGTATCTACTGCCCGTATCTATGGATCAAGATTCGATTGCTACATTCAAGAAAAATCTGAAAACTACATTTTCTCAAGAAGGAAGTATCGGAACAATGTATGCAAGGAATTTGGAAGAAGTTTCTACTGCAGGAGACACTCGAAGAGTACAATGCGCATAGTATGTTAGAACAAATTGGTGAAATCGCAAGAAAACTGGATCTAGAAATCAATATTACCAATATAGAAGGTGAACTGACTGATCAAGACTTGATTTTCCGAAACGAAAGAGTTGTAGAAGATGAAGAGAAATCATTAAAAATATTTATTGTAAAAGGATTAGCTGAAGTATTTTCTAAACTATAGCTACTCGAAAATATGGATCAAGACAGATCGCTTCGCCAAAGTCAAAAAGCAAATTCGAGAAGCAATCAGATGTTATCGCGAAATATACGAAGGAAAAATGAAAAAAAAAAAAACAACAGAAACATTATCCAATTTTCTGATTACTATTATTCCTGACACCTCCAAGGAGTCTGAAGACTCATCGCAGGACACCTACAACTGTCTCAACTGATACAACGGTATCAAAAACTCCACCGAACCTCTACTAAGAATCATCTCCATCAACTGCCCACCTCCACAACTAGTATTCTCTCTGTAAATTGCATGTGTTCTGAAGGGCCGCTTTGTCTGTATGCGGGATGAAAAACCCGAGTTTTCGGGAGAAAAAACCCTGCTACCTCCATATGAGATTGGCTAACTCACCTTCGATTGAAAATCGTCCAGATAAAGATTCCTCCCGTCACGATGAGAATCGAACTTAGGCCTATTCCAATCGAAGGGCACAACGTACCATCGTTCTTCCAATTGCGCTACGGAGGTGCTTAAAAAAGCAACTCCCGATTGTGTGAAATAACCATATCGTCCAAATGAGTGACAGTTACTCATCTGTTTAATTAAAGACACCATTAATAAGTTTTTTGTTTATGTCAACTAATATTTAAAGGAATTTTGAATTAAAGTAAGTGCACCATTTTTGATATGTGTATGATTTTTCTTTCTTAATTTTGTATTTATATGTATATGTGCTAATAAATAATTTATAAATGTTTATGAAAGTTTATACATTTTAACCATTTTAATTTCAATAGAAACCTAATTTATGAAATTATTATAACAGAAATTGAACAAATCAAGAATTAAAAAGTCCTTGACTTATGTCAGAATCTACTTAAGACGGAGACGTTGGAATGAAACCCCCATCGTAAGTCGAGGCCTACCTGTAATATAAAAGAAATTATTCCATCAAAAACATAATTGCTGGCATTTAAAAAATAAGTTAAATAGCAAAAAACGAGAAACTGAATATAAAAAAGACATGATAAACCAGAAAGAGAGACAGAGACAGCTGGGAAAAATTTGTATCATATCTATAAAATGATATATACAAAATAAAACTCAATGCATATAAAATACTAAACCACATGAATACTGATATAAAGGAAACTGCTAATATAAATTGTGAAATAGATTTAAAAGAATTCTTTGATTACTTCACAGATCTTTGGACAGATAATACTGTTATCAAAAAAAAAAAAAATACACCAAAAAGCCTATAAAATGCTTTAAATGATATAATAAATGAAAGAATTAAAGGACAACCTAATTAAAATAAAAAAAATGATGTCTTTGGACTCCTTGGAGGTGTCACATAAATGTAATAATATATTACAAAGAATAAAATTACTGAGATAAGAGTCAACAGGCTTCACTTCGGCAAAGTAAAAATGATTACAATTAAGTGGATATTGAATCCCAGATTATTTTTTAGCCGAATAAGAAACTCAAAGATAGGAAATCTAAGAGTATCATGCTGAATATAGAAAAGTATAAAAGTTCGGCGAGTCCAAGTGCAAGCCAACACCTGGTAGAATACTAGGGCAACTCGTAGTAAAGGTGGAGTAAGCTCCAATCACTGTCCTTAGTATTTTCCCATAATGTAAAACACAACTCCTAGGAGATGTATGCTGCTACACATTATGAGGTCACTACCCAGACCAGTATCGACCTTTTTTGAGGTCTCATCAGCGAGTAGGTAGACCCAGATGTAGATACTGAGGTTACAGTAGTGCAGAGCTTATTTCTTTACTGTACAAATTGCCAAGAGGTGCACTAATACAATTACTGAGATAAGAGCCAACAGGCTTCACTTCGGCAAAATAAAAATTATTCAAATTAAGTGGATATTGAATCCCACATTTTTCTTATTTACATCTGAGTCTACCTACTCACTGATGAGACCTCAAAAAAGGTTGAAACCAGTCTGGGAAGTGACCTTCTCTCATAATGTATGACAGCATACATCTCCTAGGAGTTGTTTTACATTATAGGAAAATATTATGGACACTGATCGGAGCTTACTCCACCTTTACTATGAGTTGCCCTAGCATTGTACCAGCTGTTGGCTTATGCTTGGACTTGCCAAACTTTTAGTTTTCTATATTCGGCATGAAACTCTTAGATTTCCTATCTTTGAGTTTATTTGGCTAAGAAATAATGTGGGATTCAATATCCACTTAATTTGAACAAAGAATAAATATACTTAATATTTTACTACACGCAAGATAGAATATTATTATCTGAGACCTGGGCTCATTGAGGGAGGCTATAAATCACTCGAACCAGCCATCATACCTCATACCTTCCCTTAAGTTCATTCACACTAGATGCACTCACTATCCCTAAAGGCAAACTAGTCCACTCACTGCTCTGTGAGATAAAAACCTAGCTCTTATCCCTTTCTTGACTATGAACAAACTCAACTTCCATGGATGCTCCCGTGTTCTCTCCCCACCTTCCATATAACAAAATTTCATCAGATGCTATCCAATAATACACATTTAAAAGTTTATAGACCTCTATCAAATTATCATCTTTATCCTGTTATTCAGAGTCTGTAATCTACATACTCGCAATCTGTCCTCATAGGTTAAATTCGTAGAGTATAATCTTTGCAACTCGTCTTTGCACCCTTTCCACACCTTATTTATCCCCTTGAAATCCAGGAGACCAAATCTGACCATATACATACAAAAATAATGATATAAAAATAAAAGCAAAAATATCTGAAAAACACTCTATAAACCAAGAAGCAAGACAGGATGACCTTCTTTCTCCAACACTTTTCAATGGATATATTAATGAAATATTAATACAATTGATGAACTTAAACAATCCAGGTATAGAAATTTCCTGAAATAATAACACTATTATTTGCAGGTGATCAGTAATAACATGATAAGGAAGACAATTTACAATTTAAAAACAATGCAGCAGAACAGCAGAGTCAGCAAAGGTTGGTCGATTGGTAGAGCCTCTGCTACTAATGGCTCACACAAAAAGTTAAGCAAGTTTGAGTGAGTAGTTGGGAGTTCAATCATTCGAAGCTGTTGGCACACTCTCCCTTGATGAGCCATTGGACTCATCAAGGGGACTCCCTGCAGGTGTTACATAATAATAATGGTTTGGAATGAAAATATCAACAGATAAAACTAAAGTAATGCCATTTTGTGGACAAACTCCAATTAGAAGTAAAATAGTTATTAATAATAAAATAATAGGAAACAAATAAATACTTTCTCAAATAAATAATTATCTCAGATGTGAAATATCATTAAGGAGAAAAAGACAACAAAACTATTCTATATTATTTTTGACCATCTAATGAATGTAAGAAATTAACATTAACTGGGGTGTATATTGGCTGAAGGATTTTAATAATTGACATACTAAGTAAAAAATACCAACAAGTTTCACCAACTTAGTTGTCTGGCTTCGTCAGGGTGTATAAGAGATACAAAACAACTTAAACTGTTCGTGAAAGAATGAACCGAATACAATTGTATTTTTTTACAAATATACAGATGAACACGTACATCAATCGCATGGATGCATGTATGATATCAACTGCTGTTATACAGGAATGTTCTGTGATTAGCAGCGAAATTTAACTCTGGCATGCTTAATGATCTTATGAGGTCTTCCAAAGTCTTCCTGTCTTCCAAATATCAGCTAGAATTAATCCTTGATTTCTATTGAGGTTGTGTTTAGAACGGATGACTGTTATAGCTTCTTTTATGTTTTGGGAGCGGAAATCTTCGAAACAGGACATGGAACTTTTGTCCCATTAGATGGTATGGTTTGGCCTCGAGAAATGAAGGGCTAACCCAGAGTTGTCTTCTCTGTTGTTGTTTACATCTCCGACATTTTCTCTTTTTTATTTCAAATCTTCTTGAGGTCTGACGAATGTAATTTAATCCACATGAACATGGGATGTTGTAGACACCAGCATATTTGAATCAGGCATAACTGTCTTTCGATCTTAAAAAGTGACGGATAGTCTTTAAAGGTTTAAGTCACTCGTATTTCATGAGGCTTGGAGGCATGTAGCAATATTTTTAGAAACTGTTCTAGCATAAGGAATGGCAATAGAGGATTGTAACATGTTTCCTCAGATTGTTGTTGTGGGGGTTGCAGAAAAGTATCTTATCGATCAGTTTTTTTTTTTTTTTTTTTGGATAACTATTCTCTATCAGGTTTTTGATATATGGGATAATTCATCTTTGAGATCTTTTTCTACTGTTGTGTGCGAGTGGCCCTATTTTTGAGCATGAGTACGATGCTCAGTTTTTGAGAAATGTGAAGTCAAATATCGACCTGTGTTGGTTGGTTTGCGACAGACTGCAAGGCTGATATGTCCATCCATTTCTTTTTTAATTAAGGTATCCAGGAACGGCAATTGTTTGTCCTTCTCAAGTTCCAAGGTGAACTTTATTTTGTGATGGAAGGAGTTAATCTTGGTTAGAAAAATCAAAAATATCTATTTCTGTTTTTCCATACAATAAAGATGACATCCACGTATCTCCAGCACACTGTGGTTTTAGGGCCTAATTGAGATTTTTCCAGTTTCTCATAAAAAAACTGCACAAGAGGGAAAAGAGGGCTGTTTATTGCAAGGCCTGTTAATTGTTTATAAATCGTTCCATTCCATAAGAAAAAATTAGATTTTAGGCAATAATGGAAAAGTGAAGCAATATCTTGAGGGAAAATGTTGTTCAAAATGCTGATTACTTCTTCTACTGGAACATTAGTAAATAAGGATAGTGCATGCAGGCTTGCAAGAATGTCTGTTTCAGAGATCGAGATGTTCTTCAATTTATCAACGAAATGTAGTGAATTTTTATGTAGGTATCCGAATTACGAATGTGTACCTGTAGGAGACTGGCGAAGTGTTTCGATAATTAGTATGTGTGAGAATTAATTCCATTTTTGTGCACTTTGGGAGATTCAGTAATAGTCCTGTCACTATGAACAAGATCAAGATAAGCATTCATGACGTCACTGGCTAAGATCAGTGACGTCATGAGTATGGAATGTTTGAAATTTTGCTGGGGGACACATGTCTGTGACATTACATTGTGTCTTTTGGTCCGAGTATGACATTCCAGGTAATTGGTCAAGAGTATGAAATGTTTGGAATTTCGCTGGGGGGGGGGGGGGGGACACATCTGTGACGTCACATTGTGTCTTTTGGTTCGAGTATGGCATTCTGGGTATTTGTTTGCATATGGAATTCGGGGCAATGTTTAGAGTACGGAAACCTTGAAACTTCCCAGGGTGACACATCCATCATTCCTGTCACGTTGTGTCTTGGGTTCGAGTATGGAATCCTGGGTAATGGTTAGAGTATGGAATTCTGACAAGTTTCAGATGTAGATAAGAATTAGATAAGTGGCATAACGCTGTGTGTTAAGTTGAGTGTTTGTGTGTAATGGTCAGAGCATGGAATTCTGGGATGTGGCTGTTTGTCATTGACACGAGATGAGCTTTTTGTTCGTGTGTGGCATTATGAGTAATGATTAGGGATTGGAATTCTGGGAGGATATTTGGTCAAGTGTTGGAGTCTTTGGCTCGATTGTGGAACTATGGGAAAATATTTGTCTATAGGTGGAAGCACGAATTTTCCAATATAAGTGTGGTATTTCGTTCCTGTTATTGACTATGGGGATTTTTAGTTTAGAGTCAAGAGATGGCTCCAGCAATGTTTATTTTTCTTTACATTCACGTTTCTTGTTATTAGGTACCAGTTAGACATTTTCTAAAATAATTAACTACTGGATATCAGTGAACCCACCTCAAAATCATTTTTTTTTTTTTTCATGTTCACATTTTCTAAAATAATTAATTACTGGTTATCAGTAGTGACCCCTCAAGCGTACACACATTGTTTTTTTTTTCATTAGGAAATTTTTCTGAATATTTTGATTAGTCTAAATTTTAAGATCTTAAAGTTCATTACTTTTTTTTAATTAAATGTTATCTTTATTACAAATTCTAAGCAGAATAACTGAGGGAAAAAAAATTGTGCGAATTCACTGAGTTCAAAAATAGACGTGATTTTCTTAATTATAGAGAACACGACACCAATTTGTGCATTTAAGTTTTCACATTTTAATTGACTGAACTATTATTTACAATATTGTATTTTCTGAATCTAACATACAGAAATAGGTTTTCCCTGACATCACCATTGCCTGTGGTGTTTTTTTTGTCATAACATTTCACTGATGAGACATGTCCTATTGGTTGTTTTTGATATGGCTTCCCATTCAAGAATAGATATTTCACAGTACACTAGCATTCGCAGTAGTGCTATAAAAACAACCAGCTGGCTGACACTTTTGTGATGGTTCTTGATTTTCACCTATAAAGAAAAAAAATCTTATTGTTGGTAATAGAAAAGTTAGCAGATTTTACTAGAATCATAATGCAGTAGGTGGTTTTGGCAGTATCAAAGCTTTACAGAAAAATACAAAATTGCCACATGAAATGGTGAAAAATTGGTTAGCAACACGGTGTACTTATGCGAGACAAAATCATTAGAAGAAAGTTTAAATGCAATCAAATCAAAGTCCCAACACTTTTCAATGAAATTTGGCAGATATGTCATTCCATGCAAAAGAGAATGGTGACAGGTTTCCTTCTTGTATACATTGATTGTTTTTCCCGATGTCTGAGAGTTCGAACACTGAAAAAGAAATCAGCAGACGATGTTGTTAATGATTTAAAGTCTATTTTTAAAGTGTCATGTTACATAAACACAGATCAAGGAAAGGAGTTTTGAAACAAGAAAGTACGTGCATTATTCAAGAACCATAATATTAATTTCTACACGACTAGGAGCAAAATAAAAGCACTTATTGCAGACAGATTTATCAGAACATTGAAAACAAAGATCTACAAATGGATGATGTATACTAAAAGTAATATGAATGTATTGCCAACCCTTTTACATACTTATAACCTCACACCACACCGCACAATCGGTATGGCTCTTTCGGAAGTTAACATTCACAATGAGGATAGTGTCTGGAAATATTTGTATGGAATGCAAGAAGAGTCTACCAAACCAAAATGTTTTCACTTAGTTGATAGTGTGGTTTTTAAGCAATGATACCCACAAATTTAGAAAAGTGTTTTGGGGTAACTGGACACGAGAACTGTTCACTATTTCACAGGTTACTAATAGAAACCCTGTAGTATATAGAGTTTGCGGTCGGGACGGAGAGATAGTGGAGGGAACTTTCTAATAACCCCAACTGCAAAAGGCTGATATACCCAATGAAAATTCAGGAAGACATGTAGTACTTAAGCAGCAAAAACAGAAAGGAAAGCTCCAGTATTTTGATAAGTGGCTCGGTTATAATGTTTTCGCAAAGTCTAAAAAAGGATTTTACAAAGTGCACAAGATTCCCTATGGCAGTTACAATTCAGCCTCTGAACTTCTTCAAGCAGTGTTTGATGCGAGTTCTGTAATTACTGGAAAAACGAACCCAAACAACATCATTTCTTTGACAGTCCCAAAAGATTATAACCTGTTGTTTCCCAAGGAGTCCCCAGAGTTGGGCCTTCTACTGGGTTTTAATCATATTAGTGTAAGACTGAAAGGCACATCACTGGGAAATATCAGATTCAGCTGCATATTTTGTTTATTCTGATTTAATCCAAGAGCTGGTGATACATTTGCATCACTGTTACGAGTTGTTCAGTGCAGCACCAAGTATTCCTATTCCTTCGTTTTTGCTCACCCTGATCATTACCTGTTATGAAAACAAACATTTCAGTCAATCAACATTGAAATTCGTTCTGACAGTGGCGAACTGTTTCACTTTCTTGGCAGCAAGACAATAGTTAAATTACAGTCCCCCCCCCAAGTGAAGGATGACTGATTATCTCAGATATTACACACTGCAGCTCAAGTATTTGCCGGGCCACCAAAACAGCGTGGATATAGATTAGATAGCATTTTCAGAAGTGCCATCTCCTTTTCAAGTCCACTTTTAAAACCTGCCGCTCAATCTGTCAGTTGACAAGCCTTAAACACTGATCAGCAAATGATAGGAGATGTATTGGAAGGGGTACCCATACATCGTGCCTTTATAAACAAGGCATCAGAAGCTGGGAAAACAATTGGTGATAAAGCTCAGAGCCGATTACTTCAGAGGTCAAGGAAGCAAGAAGACGAATGTTAAAAAGCATAAGCGAGATGATATCTTTTGCTGAGGATATGATGTCACAATTAGATCTTTTTTCTGCCCTCGTGTCAACTTGTGTGTGGAAAGAAGTTCTCATGTCACCTACCAAACCAATATTCAGTACTGACAGTGGAGGTCCTGAGGAATTTTGCATACCAGGTATGCTTGAATACTCAGATTTGGGGAAATCATACCTACGCATACGTGTGCACACCACTGACAATGATGGTAAACCTACTGAAGATTTTTTGGTGGGTGTTGTAAACAATTTTCTCCACCTGTCAGTTAAACTGACTTTTCCCTCCAAGACAAACTAGTGAATGTGGCATCGGACACCTATAGCGTTTATATTGAAAATCTGCTCAATTATGACAGAGATGCTAAATAAAATACAGTCAGCTCACATGGCTGATGTTAGTGATATGTTTACCAAAAGTCATGTGGGATGCGTAGACGACAAACTCGGATCGACCAATCGAAAAGTTTTGCGATGCTTTGGCGAATACACACTGACATCATGCTTCAAGACCGGTACTTGATCGACAATGTTTCTGTTCGTATTTCTCCAGAATTTTGTTTACTGACTGCAAGTGCTGATGCTAAGGCTAAAGTGCAAATTGAAGAGGCAACACTTTTTTTGTCCTCAAAGATTCAACTGGATTACCTGTCTGTGGTAGACAAGTCAAACATGGCATATCCCATCATTTGAGTGCAAGTGTCTTATTTTTTGGTTCCAAAGAGCATGTCAGATGCCACACGAGACCTGTATCTAGGTGAAAGACCATCTAGATTAATTATTGGGCTGGTCGCTAGTGATGGATTGAATGCCGCTTTCAACAGAAATCTATTTAATTATCACCATTTTAATCTGAATTTTCTTGTGGTGACAGCTGATGTTATTCAGTATCCATCACAATTTTCCATTGACTCTGAACTACAAAGAGTATTATAGCAGATGTTACGTCACTGTTCACATCGCTTGGTAAGTGGAACAGACTGTGGTAATATTTCTTATGAGGAATACAAAACGGAAACAATCTCTATGGATTTGACTTATCACCAGATCAAAATGCTGCCCCACTCCCCACATGTCAGCCTGTTAAGAAGAGGAAGTGTGCACCTTGAAGTTAAATTTGCTCAACCTCTTCCTGAAATCACAATGGTGCTTTATGCAGAATTTCAGTGTACGTTATCCATAACAAAGGATGGTTCTGTGTTACTAGACTATATACACTGAACAATTAGTAAGCATACTTGAGTTAGAACCCACCACAAGAAAAGTGGGTTTTGGAGTTTGTGCTCGTGACGAATTGCCATTTCATCCAATCAGACAACAAGTTGATGTTCGTCGTGAACAGAGATCAGACCTGGTTGCCAGGACAAAATTGGCAAGCTATAATGGGCTCGCACGTGCCCTTTGTTTAATTTTTCTCAAACTTCCGAGCCCCTTGTTCTTGTTGTTTAATAATCTCTTAGAACTCGAAAATACCACTGTGGAATGTATACACACTACTTTAAATTCATATGGATTTTCTGATAACTCTAAAAAATTATCTCATTGCATTTTGTTCTGATGGAACTAGTGTAATGTTAGGAAACAAATCAGGTGTTGCAATCAAACTTCTACAAAAATTTCCCAAGATTGTGATTTGACATTAAGTAGCTCATCGTTTACAATTAGCATTAGACGATTCGATAAAAAACATACAAGAAATAAATCATTTTGAAATATTTATGGATAAATTATATGCTTTTTATCATCAATCACCAAAAAATCAACGAGAATTAAATACGATTGCAAAAGACCTTGGTATTGAAATTTTAAAGATCAGCAGTGTGTTTGGACCACGATGGACAGCTTGCTGTGTGGAGAAATTACCCACCTTTATGCAAGCATTTTGCATCGAGCAATAAATATAAAAGCTTTTTAAACCGACTTTTCAATTTGGAATTTTTAAACGATCTAGCATTAATGATTGATATCTTACAGAAATTATATCTGTCAGAAGCTCTACAAAGTTGCAATATAAGTATTATAAGGGCTAAGTTAGCCCATCCCCTTTTTTTCTCCCTGGGATGCGAGCCCTTTGTTAAAATTTCCACAGCTCACCACTAGCTATCTATGTCAAAGACAAACAGCGATTTTTTCGATAGCTTTGGTCGTCCACCCGAATGCGGCATTGTTAACTTTCTGAATATCCACATTAATATATGGCATAATAGTGTACCTGTACAAGCTGGGGAATCTGTCGCATGTGGTTTGTACTGTGTATATTTTTTAATATTGAGATGTCGTAGTCTTTCTATTATTAATTATTGCAAAATATTATTAACAAATGTTATTCTAATGATTTGTGGTTAAATGACATTGTTGTCACCTATGCTGTAACAAATCATTTACTGAAAATAAAAAAATATTTAAAAAAAAATTTTTTTTTCACTTACCATTTTTTCCACACCAGTTTCTTATTCCAACGCAGTTTTCAAGGAGAAAAAAAGACGAATTTGGCATTGGTTCTCCGAGTTATCCTCCGGATGAGTGGAATGGAAACATTTTGCTCACTGGGAGTGACTGATGTTGATGCCTGAAGGGAAAAGGGCTGGATATTTTGTTTGCACACTGTAGGAGCCGGATGCTTTTTCCCTGAATGCGAGTGGCAATGCTCCTGTTGCTCTCCTTCTGTGTGAGCCAGTTGGTTTTTCAAAACCTAAATAGTTCTGCATAAAATTTAAATGCTTTTACTTTTTCATCTGGATTTTCATCAGACCTTTTTAAAATGGCACTCATTTCATCGCCTAGATTGTACAACTCAAGCTGCTATGGTGGTTGGAGAAGCGTAAATTTTATAAACACACGATTCATTTTCTAATAAGTGAACTCAATAAAGGAACAATGATACTGCCTAATAATGGGAACAGTGCTCCCCTGTGCTGTAAAATCAGTTTCCTTCTAGTAATGAATATAACCAATTTGTTGCTTAGTGCTCTTGTAAGTTTTTTTTTTTTTTTCATAGGTGTGCCTTCTGATGATTATTTAGTGGAATATTGCCAGATTTCACAGAACATTGTGATTTGGTGGGAGGTTCAGTGTTTTAGAGCATCATTTGTCTGTTTGGGAGAGGAATGAGATATACATATCATTTGAGTCGATCAACCGTTCTGGAATGTAGACAACATTGGGTTCTTCCTCAGACAAAATGCATGAGCGCAAGCATAAATTATCTGGTGTTTCCTGTCTAAAATTAAATGAGTGGGGTTCTCGTGTTGCATCTTTATAAATGTCTACCAACACACCCAACTCTCCTGGAAACACTTGAGCAGCAAGATGAGAAATTTGTAATGAGTCTCAGGGATTTTTAAATGCAATAACATAGTGGCTATCGAGAGAAATTGTCCGAAAATGTGTTCCTTAAATTTTGTCAGCAGAATTGACGCTGCGGTTAAGGTGATGTGAACCCTTCATGAAAACATCAGCTATTTCCATGATGTCCTTAGCCTGGTGAACCAAATCATCGATTATGAGTAAATTTCTCACATTTGAATCAAATTCAGGTAACTTCAAGCCATTCATGAACTCTATGTTGGTAATTTTTTAAAATTTATCCCGATTTCCACTGTAATAGTATATGATTTGCTCCAGTGGTGGGTTGATTAGATGTTCACAATGTTCTATGAGAGACAACATGAAGGTTGTTTTTCCTGAGTAGATACCCAAAATAATGCATGCAAATATACATGAACACAGCGAAAATTGTAACATAATTAGACTGGGATTATTTTTATGTAATCAGATATAAGAATAGATACGTACTTGTTCTTTTTAATGCCAGTTAAATCTTCCCATAAAGATTATTTTGTGTGTATCACAGTTACCATGTAATTATTCCAAAGTGAATTTTTTTTAATTCTAAAAAAAAAAAAAAAAAAAAAAGCTATCGTGGAATAATAGTAATAATAACAGTGATGTGTAAATTGAACAAGAGAAGGGCAACACTACAGATTATCATGTGGGAAACATGAATGGATTTTTTTTTTTTACCTACCAGGTAGAATGTTGTTCTGTTTTCTGTCCCATAGATCAGTGCTTCCCAAACTTCTAAATGTCAGGCCCTCTTTGCAAAAATTAAAATATTTCACAGCCCCCCGCCCTTGAAAAAAAAATCGTAATAGAGAGATATATTATAATATTTATCGTATTTATATTCAATACAAAACATACACAGCGAATATTGCAAAAATCAAATGCATATATTACATTTTTTGCCTTTTACTGTTTGGTTCTGAAGATGATGCAGGCTGTTCTAGTAAAATATGAACCACTGTCCCTTTTTTTTTGAGTGTTTCTGCTTCTTCTGATTGTTCATGGGAATTTTTTTTATATTTTTTTTTTATCAGCCACTTATCCATCTCAGGGTAAAATTTTTTCACGTAGAATAGATCAAATAATATCACCACTTACCGATACTGGCACACCACAGACTGATAACATGAAATTAGTGAATATTACCTGAATAAGGGAATCCCCAGACTAGGAACATTTTTCTCTTTTGTGACTTTTCTCCCTTTACGGTAATTAAGCCTAACGCGAAACAGACAGCAAAGGCAGGTTATTAAAACGTGCATATGATTGGTGTGGTATTAACAAAAGATCATGCAACTGAAAGATAAAAGCATAGCTGACAATTGAGTTGAAATGCTAACTCTCTTCAGCCGAATTCCATATGTGAAACTGCCATAACATTCATTATATATATATATATATATATTACTTAGTTTTAACATTTTTACGAATTTTAACACATTCGGTTGAATTTTATTGCTGCCCTGGGGGGAAATCGAACTCTCACACACATTTAATTAATAACAATAGTTTTTAGTTAGATACTGTGTTTGCCCATGCAACATATGGTTTTGTTTCAGTCTATACAGCATAATTTCTGTATGAGGGGAGATGTGATTCATTAATTAGTGAATTTGAAATTTTATCCCAGTTGTCTCTAATTGCACTATTTGTTGAGAAATATATTACACAGACTCCTCATACCTTATTTACTGGCATAATAAAAGTACTTGTTTTTATTGCCTCTGCAGTATAGTGGCTGTTAGAGGGGGCATGTTGTTTACCACTGCAAGCGAGTTACTATCTCCCCACATGAACTTGTTTAAGTTTTTTTTCATGTGTGAAGTATGTGCGAAACTTTTATTGGTAACAGAAAACTAGCTCGGATGACAGTGATAACATAAAATGAGTTTTGATATGTATATAAAGTCAATATCAACAGTTCCTGATTACGAACGTGTGATGAAAGGGACAGGAAGATTTGGAGCTTCCCTGGAGAGAGCATTCGAAGTAAATACAATTAATCACTGCTTTGAAATGAAACATATGAATAAGCAATATTCATTAAGCGCCGAAATACGCAGGAAGCAAAGTTTGTGAACCAACACCAATGTGTGAATTTTTCCATTAAAATATAAAAAATAACAAAAAGAAATAATAAATAATAAGTTAATTAAGTTTTTTAAAAAAAAAAATCTACTTAGTCTTAAAACATTTTTAATCCCCCCCC
Source organism: Typopeltis vanoorti (assembly GCF_054136105.1). NCBI lineage: Eukaryota > Metazoa > Arthropoda > Arachnida > Uropygi > Thelyphonidae > Typopeltis > Typopeltis vanoorti. The sequence goes on along the minus strand of NC_143562.1, from coordinate 21,446,025 downwards.
CCCAACAAAACTACGGCCCACAGTTTGGGAAGTGCTGCCATAGATGGCACCATTTGCTTATGAGGTATATGAGTGTAAGGAATTATCCTTTAAAATACCTATAGGCAGTGGTGAGCTAGGGAAATTTTAACAAAGGGCTTGCATTGTCAAGAAAAAAAAAAAGCCTAACTTAGCCCTTATAATACTTATATTCTCTGAAAGTACCCAAACACATAGATCATCAATGACTATGCGCTGTTAATTGAAGCTCAACACGCAAAAAAATGGTATGCCTTAACAGGCACCAAATACATAATACATACTGTTCCCAATCCTTCAGACACCATCACCTCACGACCCACACATGAAAACTCCATCAAAAATCTGTCGTCGCACCACATACTCACACCCAACGAAATCACCATCCTAAACGAAGGACTTAACTTCGCTATATCCCCTAAATATGTACCGAAAAAGGACATCATTATTGAAGTCCAAGCGAAACTTGAAAATGACCCAAACAGAGATACAATATTCCAAAAAATAAACATTATAAATAGCAAAATAATAGTGAAACCCAACATTACTCCCAACTTACAAAGAGTCCTATTATCTTTAAGAAAGAACCCAGATAACATGATCACAAAAGCTGATAAAGGAGATACTATAGTCATCATCAACAAAACTGATTACCACAACAAAATAACGGCCGTCTTAAACGACCCAAAAGACCTACCAAAAAATCCACAATGATCCTACCCCCGACCTCATAAAACAAATCAACACCCTACACACCTTAAAAAGTCAAAACAAAATAGATAAAGCCACAATGAGACACACAACCCCCCCCCCCACACACACACCCTATATGTTCGGGAACATCAACATCCACAGACGGCGATCTGATACGACCCATAGCTCCTACAAGAACACCACCACAGCTCCTTTATCAAAATTTGTTGCCAAACTCATCAAACCACTACTAACATCTATCTGTATGATCAAAAATACAGACGACCTATTCCTGAAAATAAATAACATTACTCCATCCCAAGATGACATCCTCACCTCACTAGATGCAACTTCATTATACACCAACATTGGATGTTGGTGTTTTATACACCAACATTGGATGTTGGTGTATAATGAAGTTGCAAACTCACAATATCCACCAACTTCTTTAAGTTGAACAACTCCTTACATATTCAAATTTTCGGTCTCCCAATGGGCCAAAACATCAGTGGACAACTAGCAGAATTATTCCTGGCACACACAGAATCACTTCTACTCCCCCCCCCGCGACATCACCTTTTATGGCAGATACGTAGACAATATTCTATGCATTGGTAAACCCTCGCACATCACCACCTTACAAACATCCCTCAAAGATTATAGCAACAGACTACAATTCACCATAGAACCAGAACAGAACAAATCCATCAATTTCGTAAACCTGACATTAATCAGAACCAATAACAAAATAGCTATGAAGATATTCCACAAACCCACATATATCGGAAACTACCTCCATTTCAATTCACGCCACCCATATTCCGTTAAAACAATCAGTCACCCTAATACAATTTATCAATGCTTACAAATTCTCAACCAACAGTAATTATCTTAACACGAATTAAAGTATTTAACACAGGTTTTCAAAAATCGGAACTATCCCACACATCTAATAAGTTACGTGAATAGTACGCCAAATTCCCATCATAACAATAATACAACCAAAACAGACTTCCCAATACATGTGGTTATCAAATTGCCATACATCCAAAACACATACAAAGCCTAAGATCTTTATGAACTAGACTACAAGCACTTCTGGGATTGCAATATTCCCATTCCGGAATATCTGAACACAAAAAAACATAGCAACATCAAAAAGAAAAATAAAACACTGAGTACAGGGAAGACAGAAATTGTAGCTCAAGGCCTTGAACTGAAACATATCCCCCAAATCGATGAGGCCATAATCATAGACAAACAAGACAACGAAACAATGCTTAGAATATCCAAAACTATTGCCATAAAATGCAATGAAAATTCAATCAACGTCCACCGCCCCTACCCAATTTCTAAATGTTGGACAATCCAGAACTTACAAATGAAGCCACACCTCCAGCCATTTAGCGACAACAAATGCCCTTATTTGGCAGATTCAACTTGCAGTCCTGACATAGCCCTACACTCATTCCAAAAATGTTACGATGATGGTTAGTCGACCGAAATGGTCCGCACCCCGTTAACACTCTCCCCTGCCTCAGTTTCCCCATAAGTAAATCCTTCCCCTTCTCTCCCCCACCCAAAAAAAAGCACCCTTAAACAGAACATATATTATTAATACAAAACCTGGGTTTCCCAAATTTATTTTTTCCACGTCAACTCCCCACACACACACACGCTCCCTTCCTCCTGTCCCCCCCTCATTATAAACAACCTTTAGCAGGATCATGATATTGGAAGATATCCTAGTATCAAAACAAGATACGTACATTTCCACCTCTTTTATTCTGCTATAATTGCCTTCTATACTCACCCATAATGCCCTAAAATATATACACCCTTTTTTGAGTAATTATAGCCAATGTATTTAAAATAAGGGACACTCCTAAACAAAAACAGGCTATAATAGCCTTAATTATAATAAGTGTTTAAGAGGAGTAGCATGGGAATTTTCCAAGAAACTATACAACTTATATTGCGACTTTGTAGAGCTTTGGACAGATATGATAATTCCTGCAGGAATATCAATAATTAATGCAAAATCTTTTAAAAATTCCAAATTGAGAAGTCTATTTAAAAAGCCTTCATATTTATCATTCGGTGCAAAATGCTGGCATAAAGCTGGGTAATTTCTTCACAAAGCAAGAGCCATTCGTAAACTGCAAGCTGCCCATCATGGTCCAAACACATGGCCGATCCTTAAAATTTCGATACCAAGGTCTTTTGCAATTGCATTTAATTCTCGTTGAGTTTTTGGTGATTGATGATAAAAAGCATAAAATTTATCCATAAATATTTCAAAATTATTTATTTCTTTAATGTTTTGTATCAAATGTCTAATGCTAATTGTAAACGATGAGCACAATGCCAAATAACGTTGGGAAAATTTTGTAGAAGTTTGATTGCAACCCAATTTGTTTCCTAAAATTACACTAGCTCCATCAGAACAAAATGCAACGAGATGATTTTTTAATAGTTATCAGAAAATCCATATGAATTTCATCATCATCATGCATATCAAAGATTTAATAGAATTCAACAGAATTCCATATGAATTTAAAGTAGCATGTATACATTCCAGTGGTATTTTAGTTCTACAAGATTATTAAACAAGAACAAGGGACTCGCAAATTTGAGAAAAATTTAACAAAGGGGTCGAGCAAGCCCCTTATAGCTCACCACTGCTCATAGGGAAAAGTGCATGTGTGTTGACACAATGTGCTTCGCAAAAGTGTAGCCAAATCTTTTTGTTACAGAGGTTGTTTTGAGTTGACAGCTTCACTTGTCTCTATGGACAGAAAATGGAACAGGAATCTGTGCCATTTTCTGTCCATAGAGACAAGAAAATGTGGCTCCTTGTGGCTCACACTAGTGCATCAGTAGTGTCTGGCACCTGTGTGCAAAACATTAGTTGGCACCCCTATACCCCTCTGCCCAATAAAAAATCACTTTATAAAAACGTATCAGTGAGTAAAAATGAAATACAAAATATATTAATTATAAGTTTATTGAACAAAAAACAGAAATTACAAAAAAATGTATAAAAAACAATAAACATGTAAGAAGGGTACAAAAACAACAAAAATAAAGTAATTGATGTTATTTGACAAGAAAATCATTTGCAAATTGCACCTTACAGTTTTACGTAAATTAACAGATAAACTTAGTTTTATAAAAAAAATATTAAATATTTTTTGGTAAAAAATTTAACTATATTTTAGTTTTTCTTATATATGTTTAGAGCGAATGCGAGTTTGAACCAGATTAAAAAAATCCAAACGTGTCATCCTGTAAACAGTAAACTCACACAAGTTCAAGTTTTTACTTGTTTACGCTAAACTACTTGTTAGAACTAGGATCAGAATAAAATAAGCTCTTAAGGAATAATAAATAAGTGATTATAAATAATTTGTTAAAGACAAATCTACAAAATATAATTAAAAATTTAAACAAAAATGTAATTTATTGATATAATTAATGAATAATATTTTTTTAAAGTATTTCCTCCTTGCCTTTACTATCCTGGCGCCTGTGTGCATCACACACTTGCACACTGTGCCGGCAAACTCCTCGTGGCTCACCGCTGCTATCATAGATTCCAGATTAATATCTGTGGCCACGCGAGAATTTAGAGTAATACCTGCATTTGGTCGCAACCCCCCCCCCACCACATTCTGTAGGAATAAGATTCAGGACCTGTCGTACAAACTCTACAATTCCATCACCGTGGACAGTGAATAATCGCACAGTTTTTCAGTGAAAATGACAGAATCCGTATCAGCATACAAAAGCTGCCTTTGCAAAGGTTCCATGACCTCATATAACTTTATCCCACTGTAGGCAGCTGCAAATGAAGAGATGACAACATATCCTTTCCTATATTCAGGCTCAGTGCCTTCAATAGGAGAGTAGGCAGCCATTTGGCATCTTGGATAACTTTACTGTTATCTAGGAATAGTTCTGTCTTCATAAGAGGAAAACCGTTTGGGTTTGATTTAACATTCTCATGCAAAGCCTTCCCCATAGGGAATTCAAACAAGCTTAGCAAGTGAAAGCTTACCAGGGTTTTTACTAATGTGTTCACTATCTAACATAATACCTTCCCTTAGTAAAAACTCATCCAGATAAGCTTGTTGGTTTTTACCCTCAGGCCATCTAGATGACTCCAGTTTCAGCTTCAGAAATGTATCAATATAATGAGCAAAGAAGTTTTCTTCACCTTCAAATTTTTTTAGAAAAATGCCACACCTCGTAAAATTCTAAAACTTTATAACCACAAGCATGGGCAAGATCTAATTCTGGAGTGCACCAAATGCCTGCAAACAATCGGTCATAACGAGATCAAGTTGGGGCCATTTCAGAAGCACACATTCCACACAAGGGTAATATTAAATTTTCGTTCACAGTGATGGGCAAAACCGGTAATAAGAGTTCGTCAGGTGCTTCTACTTTTGCATGGCAAATACCCAAGTAAACCCCAGGACTACAGTCAAAATTTTCGAGAATAACTTCAGGGTATCCCACAGGAAATACTTTGTATTTCATTACCCATGGATAAAGGGGCTCCTGAAGTCCAAATAGCTTCCCTTCTGATTGAGTTTTGTGATACATTTGGCAGCAGTCAATTCTGCCACCATGCAGAACACTACAAGGCAAAATGGGATCTGGAATTCTAGAGCAGCAATAAAGTTTTCATGGCTATGTTTTCCGAAATTTCGTATTTAGTTGGCATTTCCAAATTGAAATTACCTTAAATCCTTTGCTACAAAAATAGCTATCGCAATCCTTTGTTTCCTCAAAAAGGGTAATCATATCTGTGTCTGCATGGTTGGAAAGTATTTGGTCTGTAGCATTTTTGATAACCATGGTGGAAACAATCGTAGAACTCATATATAACGTTTCCACTTTTCCCATCGACAAAATAAGGCCCGATGAGAACTTGACCCACCACAGAACATGCATGTTGTATGGATATGTTGTTTTAGCCATTTGAGCCACGCCAAAGCCTTTTGCCTTTGCACGTTTGCTCCCCTGTAACCCTGAGCAGGAAGTATGGCCAAGCTGTTAGGTTTTAAAAGTACTGGAGAAATACTCTCAAATATACTATTGCAATTGTTATGTCATGAAGAAACAGGTCAATCTGTGTAAGCTGTATGAAGAGTGCGAAAAGTGTTGCAGCTGTCATGAAAAACATGCACACTGGCCTTCGTATAAGCCAACAGTTCCACTTTCAAACATTATTCAGTGTCTAACCGATTTTCGTACCAATTCTCAAACTCTGTACGAGTTTCTTTGTTCATAAATTCCGGCTTGGAAATGATTTTTTGGGGATGGCTTCATGATAATCCAGTGAATCGAATGTATGGAACTTATGAGGAAAGAAACCCTTACGAAGTTCTGGCAGATCGAACATGGCTGATAGTTTCCTTAGAGGTACACTGAGGTATGAAACACTGTCAAGAAATATGATGTTTAACTGGTCGTAATAGATAGCAAGTATCTTCAATCCATCAAACACTAGACAGGGGTGGAAATTTTTTGCATAAAGATATTCCAAAATAAAATACCCTTCAAAACCATGAAAATTGTGTGCAATCAAACAGACATTTCCGTATTTTGGTTTGATAGTCCGAAGGATCCTACCATCTTGACTCCGTTTCATGATATTCTTGACAGAAAACAATTCGTCTAGAAACTGACCCACACAGTTTTCACCACAGAACTCTCGTTCGTCACTACCAAAATTAGCTACACACAATACTGGAACATGATTCTCAGCAATAGTTTCTGTGTCAAAATAGATCATAGAAACTTGCTTATGTGACCACCGGTTTGAGCACATAACATTGTTGAGGGTGTTCAATCTTGCAGTGTAACAGTAATTTTCAGGTGGACAGACATGGTTTTCATCTGTAGAGAAAGTGGTAGCCAAACATTATATTTTAGGTGAAAATTCAAACATTCGTTGCTATAGAAAAATCTATTGCACGACTGGCACGAAAGAAGGTCCTGCACACTATGACTGGGGTTTGTGCAACAGTAGATACAAACATTTAAACATCTATGCATTTGCAATTCGATTGTTTTTTGGAATGTTTGAAACCAACTGGGACAATAATAGACACCCCCCAAACAGAGCTGGGACACAATGCAGTCATAATGGTGATTGTGATATAAAAGATAGATCTGTTTATTTGCATTTGGTCCCCGAAACACCACAGAAAAATCGTATCTGCCGAAAAAATTACGATTTGACATTCCAGAATCAAATGCCTCTGAAATAGAGCCACTTCTTGAACACTGCATGCAGTGAACTGAACCCTCAATTTTGTGCAGAGTTAAAGCCCACTTTGTCTGTATCTTTTTACAATCCAACTGCACTTGCCTGTATGTTTCTGGGTCATCACTGTGTGAAGAAACACCCAATACAAGTGCTCTCGGGACATGCAAAGATTGTCTTTGTTGTTAATTTCCACAACAGCTCTTTTGATTTTCAGAAATTCATCCAGGCTAAGCAGCATTCTTCGTTTCACAGTGGTTCTTCTACAACCTTGGTTACTAATATTGTTAAGAACATCTATTGTAAGATCATTTAGCAATAGGAAGTCACAATTTGATTGGACGACACCATAGAAGGCATCAATTATCCTTTGGATGGCTAATTCAGAGTAACATAAATGGTAAATTTATGTTGCTCTCTAAACTGCAGGCACCTGACACCCAACCGAACGTGAGAAAAATTTCCCAAGTTGATAAACCATGGATGATCTCATTAAGCAAATCTTGAAACATCTTGAAAAATGACATCGGTGGGAGGAGTTCGAGGTCGCGAAATCTTATTTGGTACTCCATTCGACGAGTTTCATATTTGAAAGAATCGTGACTGACCCACCGAAACTGTATAAAAATGCCAGTAGAGTGAGGTATCAGTACTAGAAGAGACAATAGTTTCACATCCAGAATGTGGATGTAAATTTTGTGGAGGGTCCCTGCTCCCTCCTGTCACACCAGCGTCAGTAACACGATTACTACATCATGGCCTGCGAGTTGTTCATTCTCTTCTTCCACTGTTTCTCTGAAATCTACTTCTACAATTAGGAGAGCTTGATTGTAGACAATCCCATCAGCAACATAACGAATTCCAGATGATCACTAATTAAAAAAAAAAAAAAAATTACATTCTAGATTTTGGAGATCTCTTTTAGAAAATAAATGTTACTCATCACAAGGTGTTTTTTTTTGCAATATTCTACACTACACAATCCATGTTACTTATTAAACATTGATCCGTTAAACACAATTTTACTATTCCCACCCCTTTCCCCAATCACCATAACAAGCAAAAATATGACTTATGGACACTTCAAGTTAACAATACAAAACATTTTGAAATATACATATATATATATATAACTAACAGACATTAAAACTCTCTAATATACCCTATGTAAAAGTCGCTAATCTACTCTAATGATTAAGCTTATGAAAACTTTATTATTAGAATTGCAGTTACAAAATCATACGAACAGTGGTCAGTTGAAATTACAAATATCATACTTACTTTCTCTCCTGAATGGCTCATCTTGGAACTAACAAACTGCTGAACGCAAATAGATATTCCAAACTAGTTGAAAATAAGAATGTTCCTAATCTCCGTAACTGTTTTTACACTATAAAGATAACGCTAGTGTAAATTTCTAAATGTTTGGAACTTTGTAAAAAAGTTAACATAAAGTATACTACCAGAGTTAATATTCAGTGAAATAATAATAATAATAATAAATAACTATTTATTTGTGTTGGCAAAAGAAGTAACGTAAGGATGAAGAAAAAGAAAACGACACGTCTAGAGGAGGGAAAATAGGAAATTTCAGATATCAGTAGTGTTATTGATGCTCAATTTCTTTGATATTGACTCAAAAGAAAATTTGTATTTCTGATAGAATTATTGTAAGACATGTCATGACAAAATCACCATCTAGGTGGGAGGAATTACCTGAAAGAGTTAAAAAACAGAATTCTTGGTTAATTAAATATAACTGAAACCATCACCTGCAATTCCATACACGAACCAAAAGACACAACGTGATGTCACAGACAGATGAGTACCCCCAGCAAAATTCCAAAGATTCCACATTCACGACATCACGAATCCTTATCTTATCTCGATTTTGTTGATAGTGACAGGACTACTACTAGAGACATATAGTTGAGGCATTAGTGGATGTAAAAACTTTAATCTTCGTTTTAGGCCTGTCCATATTATGTAACAAGTTGTGTGCTTCATTGTGATTTTTTCCTGTGGGATCTGAATCTATTGCACAATAGTTAGATGTGTCAGAGTGTAAGTCCATGATCTTTTTCATATAATTTCTGGTGCTTAAGACATCATGACCTGCGAGTTGTTCATTCTCTTCTTCCGGAGAATGAACTAGCTAACCCAGAGTTGTCTTCTCTGTAAGATGAAAATTTCCCTATTTTATTGGGTTGTATATTGGCCGAAGGATTTTAATAATTGATACTAAGTAAAAAAAAAAACACCAAGTTTCGACAACTTAGTAGTCTGGCTTCAGTTGTCAGGGTGTATAAAAGAAATACAAAACAACTTAAACTTTACGTGAAGGAATGAACCGAATACAATTGTAATTTTTTACAAATACAGAAGAACGCATATATCAAAACGCATGGAACATGTATGATATCAACTGTTGTTATACAGGAACGTTCTGTAATTAGCAGTGAAATTTAACTCTGGCATGCTTAACGATCATATGAGTCTTCCAAATATCAGCTAGAATTAATCCTTGATTTCTATTGAGGTTGTGTTTAGAATGGATGACTGTTATAGCTTCTTTATGTTTTGGGAGCGGAAATCTTCGAAACAGGACATGGAACTTTTGTCCCATTACATGGTGTGGTTTGGCCTCGAGAAATGAAGGGCTAACCCAGAGTTGTCTTCTCTGTTGTTGTTGTTTACATCTCTGATGTTCTCTTTTCTTATTTCCGGACTTCTTGAGGTCTGACCAATGTAATTTAATCCACATGAACAGAGGATGTTGTAGACACCGGCATATTTGAAGAAGGCATAACTGTCTTTCAGAGATCTTAAAAAGTGGTGGAGTCTTTAAAGGTTAAAAGTCAAATTTGCTATTGCCCGACCACATTCCTAACGAGGACATCATATGTAACATAGAAAAGGCAGTTTCGCCATACCAGAATTCACAGCAATGATTTCAGACTGAAAAGAACCATTATTCTCTCATCTTCAAGAGCTCCAAACCAAAATATCATGCATGCCTTTAGAAAGAAGAGCTATGTTTAGTTTGGAAGAAAAATAGGGAAAAAGCAGATAAAGGTAACTCTACAGAGATTTATATATAATCTCTTAAACACCAGAGATTATATGTAAAAGATCACGGACTTACTCTGACACAACTACCTATCGTGCACTAGATTCAGACCCCACAAGAAAAAATCACAATGAAGCACACAACTTATGTAATATGGACAGCTGGCCAATGGACCTAAAAAGAAGATTAAAGTCGTTACATCCACTAACGCCGCGACTATAAGGCTTTCCCAAAGTGTACAAAAATGGAATACCTCTATGACCTATACTGGATGGAATTAATTCTTACACATACTTATTATCAAAACACCTAGCGTCTCCTAAAGGCATCCATAATTCAGATACCTACATAAAAAATTCACAACACTCCATTGATAAATTGAAGAACATCTCAATCTCCGAAACAGACATTCTTGCAAGCCTGAGAGTGTAATATCCTTATTTACTAATGTTCCAGTAGAAAAAGTAATCAGCATTTTGAGCAACCTTTTCCCTCAAGATATTGCTTCTCTTTTCCATCATTGCCAAAAATCTAATTTTTTCTTATGGAATGGAAAAGATTTACAAACAATTAACAGGCCTCGCAATGGGCAGTCTTCTTTTCTTCCTTGTGCAGATCTTTTTGTGGAGAAATTGGAAAAGACATTCTGTCTCAATTAGACCCTAAATCCAGTGTGGTGGAGGAACATGGATGATATCTTTATTGTATGGAAAAACACAGAAAATGATCTTTGATTTTCTAACCAAGGTAACGCCTTCCATCACAAAATAAACTTCACCTTGGAACTTGAGAAGGACAAACAGTTGCCATTCCTGGATACCTTAATTAAGAAACAAATGGATGGACATATCAGCCCTTACAGTCTATCGCAAACCAACCAACACAGGTCGATATTTGCACTTCACATCTTCGCACCACATTTCTCAAAAACTGAGCATTGTACACATGCTCAAAAATAGTACCACTCGCTTCACAACAGAAGAAAAAGATCTCAAAGATGAATTATCCCATATATCAAAAACCCTGATAGAGAATAGTTATCAAAAAAAAAAAAAAAAACTGATCAATAAGATTCTTTTCTGCAACCCCACCCCACAACAACAATCTGAGGAAACACGTTACAAATTCACCAGTCATTCCTTATGATGGGACAGTTTCTAAAAAGATTGCTACACTGAAGCCACATGAAATACGAGTGACTTTTAAACCTTTAAAGACTATCCGCCACTTTTTAAGATATCCGAAAGACAGTTATGCCTTCTTCAAATAAGCCGGTGTCTACAACATTCCCTGTTCATGTGGATTAATTACATTGGTCAGACCTCAAGAAGTTTGGAAATAAAAAGAGAACATGCCAGAGATGTAAACTACAACAGAAAAGACAACTCTGGGTTAGCCCTTCATTTCGCGAGGACAAACCATACCATCAAATGGGACAAAAGCTCCATGCTCTATTTAGAGGAGGATTTCTGCTCCAAAACATAATAGAAGCTATAGCAGTCATCCGTTCTAAATGCAACCTAAATAGAAATCAAGGATTAAGAAACCAAATTCTAGTTGATATTTGGAAGACCCTCATAAGATCATTAAGCATGCCAGAGTTAAATTTCGCTGCTAATTAAACGTTCCTGCATAACAGTTGATATCATACATGCTCCATGTGTTTGATGTACATGTTCGTCTGTATTTGTAAAAAAAAAAAAAATTGTATTCGGTTCATTCCTTCACGAACAGTTTAAGTTGTTTTGTATCTCTTTTATACACCCTGACGAAGCTAGACACTAAGTTGGCAAAACTTGTTAGTGTTCTTTACTTAGTATCAATTATTAAAATCCTTCGGCCAACATACAACCCAGGTCATATTAATTTCTTGAATTACAAACAAAATTGGATGTTGCATGTAAACCAAATGACTAACACCCAATATACTAAACAATTAATAAAATATTATTACATGACACCTCCAAGGAGTCCAAAGACTCATTGAGGGAGGGCACCCATTCCACAACTCTCTGCCTCCATCAACTACAAATATAAACCAACTGGGTAGAACTCAAAAGAGATTAGATAGACAACAAGACCAGAATAGATCGATATGATGGATATCCCAAACTAGCATTATGATGGTGATGCTAAGCTGGTGCTGCATATCAACTTTTATTTTTTTAAAAGTAGCATTTATTTATAATAAAGTAAATCGACAACTCTCTGCCTCCATCAACTACAAATATAAACCAAATGGAAAGAGAAGACACGGTAGAACTCAAAAGAGATTAGATAGATAACGAGACCAGAATAGATCGATATGATGGATATCCAAAACTAGCATTATGATGGTGATGCTTAGCTTGTGCTGAATATCAATTTTTATTTTTATTTTTATTTTTTATTTTTAAAGTAGCATCTATTTATAATAAAAGTAAATCTGATTTTCATTGGTTAGATGTGTAAACAATCTGAGAGTTAAAATTTCACTTTTTCATTTTTCTCATCATTGGTAAATAGAATGAAAGATATTTGGATGTAAGTAATTCAGATATTTTTGGAGAATATGCTTGTTTTTATGACAGAATAATCTTCAGTTGACATGGTAGTCAGATCTGCACGTATTATTTGAATGTGTTGATTAATATCCTTTTTTTTTTTTTTTAATGTATGAGTTAACTCAGTGCTGCCCAATATTTACAGCCATGGACCAAGGAGTTTGAAACAGATGGGTGGCCACAATTATTTTTTTTTATGTATCTAATGATGTAAATATATAGATGTCCTGCTTAATTTATTAAGTGTTTAAGGTCTTTTTCTTAATATTACAACAATTAAAATTTAAAAATAAAATATTGACTGAGCTATGGGTGTTTAAACTCACTAACTTGTTGAAAACTGAATAACTGTTCAAAAGCAGAGTCAGTCATACTATACATGTGACTATGTCAGATAATGTGCTGTTGCATATATAAGTACTTCCAAACACTGAAATAATTTTTAATGCAAAGTCTCTTGTGTTTGGGTATTTCTCAGAGGAAAAGAGCTTAACAATTCTGTTCCATCTTTCGATCACTGAACAGATGTATGTTTTGTTTGATTTTATCAGACTGTTTATTCTTGTGATCAAATTTCTTAACAGCATTGAGGTAAGGAAAAATACTTTAAAATCTATAGATTAATCCAGTATTGTTATTTCATCAAAAAAGCTCTTTGCAGGATTGAAAGTAAGTTAAAATGTTTCTTTCTAGATTTGATTTTGACAATAGCTGTTATGATAACTATCTATATGACTGGGAATAATAATTATTTGGATCTTTTCCTTTGCACTGCAATATTTAATGCATTCAATTGCTATGTAATATTCACTGAGAAAAGAAAGAGATATAGAGAAGGCAATATCACTGAGCCTTTTAGTTAGATTAGCATCATATTTCTAATGAAAATATGAAACTGCTTTCTGAAGTTTGAAAAATATTCCTTAACATTTTCCAGAACTCAACTAATGAACCAGACTGTTTGCTGGTTCACCATCTTTGGGATTGAGTTCATCTACAAATGCTTTGAATTTTCTATACATATAAGAGCAAAGTTTCTTCTCCTAGTTAAATATATTATTGCTAGTAACTTTATTCCATTATATTAAATAGTCCCAGCAATGAGAGATACAATGCTTGTTGGTATATAATACACCATATCATTTGGGATTTGAATCCATCTCTTTTTAGCAAACCAGCAAGTCCAATATTTTCCCCAGTCATACAGAGCCTCCACAGCTCAATCAATACAGATGAAGCCTTTTAATTGGAAAGACCTGGGTTCGATTATCATTAATGACACGAGGAACCTTTATCTGGTCTCTTTCAACGAAAGGCAAGTTAGCCGGTCTCATACAGAGGTAGGGTTTTTTTTCACCTGGAAACTCTGGTTTTTTGTCCCCCAGAACAGGCAACAAGGCCCTATGAACACACACAGATTACAGTCATGAATATTGTCCTTAGAGGATGCAGTAGAGGCGTGACAAACTGGCTGTATTAATTCATCATTAGCCCTTTATCAGAGAGAGGGGCTCAACCCATCCTAAGGGACCGATGAGAAGGATAGGAGACAAATAGTTAATTCCATCAGTTAAAAATGGTGGTGTATTATTATTATTATTAACAGATCTCCATGGAGTCAAGACTCATCGTGAGATGTCCCACTCTGACATTCATTGCTCATCGTACCTCAACTCAAATGCACTCACCACACTCTCAGCCAGTGCATTCCAATCACCTACCACTCTCCATGCAAAATATCTAATCCTCACCCTCTTGCTCATACCCATCTTATACAGCTTCCAGAGATGGCCTCTCATTCTCCCCCATGTCCAGATATTCTATGAAAAATCTTATCCACACTAATCTGGTAATTACCTGTTGCAAGTTTTTCCACTTGGCTATACTATAAATTACAGATGCCAAGAAATTATATTCTTAGTTTAATCCTTTATCCAAGTGTAGGCAAACAAAGTTTGCATCTGAACTATTTTCAGGACTGAAGTAACTTGTATATAGAAGCTGATGGCTTCACATCTCTTGCCTTAGTATCCCATAATCCAAAGTGTTCCTTATGGACATGAATAATGCTATGCATTATGGGAAGGATCACTACCCAGACAGGTTTCGACCTTAATTGAGCTGGTCGAAATTCAGTGGGAGCCAAACTCGAAATGATACCAAAGTTAAAGTTGCAGAAGTCTTATTTCCATATGAGTAGCCAAAAGATGTCACTGAGCCCTAAAATACTCTGGATTAGAGATAGATCTTGGAAGTTTTTCCACTAGGTTATACTATAAATTAAAGATGCCAAGAAATCATATTCTTGGTTTAATCCTTTATCTAAGTGTAAGCAAACAAAGTTTGCACCTAAAGTATGAAAATACTTTAGGTGCAAACACCTCTGTCTTGCTTCAGTGGGAGCCAGACACCTCTGGATCTGGTTCCCACTGAAGAGACCTCAACAAAGGGCAAAACCAGTCTGGGTAGTGACCCTTCCCATAATGCATAGCATTATACACGTCTGCAAGGAGATGTGCTTTGCATTATGGGATACTAAGGCAAATGATGTGGTCATTAGCCTCTATATACGAGTTGTCCAGTCATGAAGTTACTTCATGCACAAACTTTGTTTGCTAAAACTTAAAGGATTAAACCAAAAATATAATTTATTGGTATCTTTAATTCATGGTAATTATCTGTTAAAATCTTACATGTCGTCATCATGACTTTCCTCTTCCTACTATCCATTAGGCTCTGTAATTTGCATTCTCACAATCTGTCCTCATATTCTTCATTCCAAAGACCAGAAACCAACTTAGTCCATCATCTCTGGACCCTTTGCAACATCTCATCATCCTTTTGAAAACCGGGCAACCAAATCTGTGCATTTGATGAAACTACCATATTCTGTTATTGTGGATTTAAATTTTTGTTAATGTTCTCTCTTCCATATGTCCATGTAATGAAGCCAATTTTAATGGCTCCTCAGAACAATTAGTCATCTACTGTATTAAATATATGCATTTGACTAATATCAGACACATCACTAGATTCATCTAATGGCACAGAAAATAAGATCAGCCCTGAATCATCTTTTCTGGTTTTCAACCTCTACCATATGCCACATAGTTTTTTTTTCTATTCCCCATCTTAGTCTCGGTTGCCATCCCTAAAATAATAGTTATTATTACAAATGACATTTCCGTTTTGGTTAGAAATATAAAATACTCTCTAAACTGATTTCTCAGTTTCTTTACTAAAGTGATCCTGCATTCTCCTGTATAACTGAAATCTTTGTTTTACGTAAAAAAAAAGTATAATGTCTCTTAAAATTATATAACAACATAGTTTTCCTTTAAACATCACAGACACACATTCCCATCATTGTTGAAATTCACTGTTTTCACTCTCAATGGTTTTTGTTAGATATTCTTGTTTGTCAGTGCACGATTTTATGTATTTTGAAGAAATTTGCCCAAACAAAAAACAATTTTCATTAATGGATAGAATGAAGTATGTAATGCATAAAGAGCAAGTTCTGTAGACAAGAGTTTCAAGAGAAATGACAAACCACGTATTTAATATAATTCATATGTCATTAACTTAAAATTCTTTACTTAAATTATGCAAATACATGTTAAATAAATTTATTGATAAAAACTTTTTCTTCAATATGTAGAATAGTTTTCATTTTGTTTAAAATGATTGCAGCATAAAAGAATATTATGTACAGCATTCAAAACATGATCATACCATATTTTTTTCATGAAACCTCCAAGGACTCATCAAAAAATGTACAAAGCTGCAGTCAAGGAGCATATAACTGACAGGATCACAATTATTTTGCAATGAATTGAATATGAATGCCTTTTTTTTTATACTACCAACTCTCAAGCAGAAATGATTTCTTTGATTGTTATGGTAAATTAAATAACTATGTTTGTATATATGCTCTACAAAATTTACACACACACACACACACACACACACACACATATATATATATATATATAATTTCCAACAACATGTTATTTATTTTATTTGTGCTTTGATCTCGTTAGTGGTAAGGATTTGGTTTCTTCTGATTATTTCAAATAATTCACTCCACATTGAGACACTAACCATTATTCACACAATACCTATCATACTTCTTAAGTTCATTAACAGACAAAGCATTCACAACCATCTCTGGCAATGCATTCCACACACTCACCACCCCACAAGCAAAAAAATGTGGCCCCAAAACACTCTTGTTAACAACACTGTTATACAATCTGCAGGGATGACTTCTCATTCTCTCCCTTCCTGCACTGTTCAGAAAAAAGTGAGCATCAATCCTACAAAATTCCTTTAATAACTTAAATTCTTCTATCATATGCCAATCAGCTAGTTTTTGGAGCACAGACTTTCAATCTTTCCTCATAGGAAACATTCCACAGACCAGCAACAATCTTTAATAAGTTTAGTTTAATCCTTTATCCAAGTGTAAGCAAACAAAGTTTGCGCCTGAAAGTATCTTCAGGACTGGAGTAAGGTAGTGCAACACCAGGCAACTCGTTGCAAAGGTGGAGAAAGCTCTCATCACTCCTATCTCAGTATCTCCCATAATGCAAAGCACATCTCCCTGTGGATATGTGTAATGCTATTAAGGCAAGGGCCACTACCCATACCGGTTTCGACCTTTATTGAGGTCTCATCAGTGGAAGCCAGGCCCAGCAGTGGAGATACAAAGGAAGAAGCAATGACAGGTCATCCTAACCTATAGGAGCTGCCAAAGGGTGTGCAACCTTGTTATTAAATTATTCCGGATTCAGAGAAAGATGTTGAGTTTATTTTTCAACTTGGTTAGACTATAATAAGTTTAGTTTAATCCTTTATCCAAGTGTGAGCAAACAAAGTTTGTGCCTGAAAGTATCTTCAGGACTGGGGTAAGGTAGTGCAACACCAGGCAACTCGTTGCAAAGGTGGAGAAAGCTCTCATCACTCCTATCTCAGTATCTCCGATAATGCAAAGCACATCTCCTTGCGGATATGTGTAATGCTATGCATTAAGGCAAGGGCCACTACCCATACCGGTTTCGACCTTTATTGAGGTCTCGTCAGTGGGAGCCAGGCCCAGGGAGATACTGAGATAGGAGTGATGAGAGCTTTCTCCACCTTTGCAATGAGTTGCACTACCTTACCCCAGTCCTGAAGATACTTTCAGGCACAAACTTTGTTTGCTTAACACTTGGATAAAGGATTAAACTAAACTTATTATAGTCTAACCAAGTGAAAAATAAACTCTCAACATCTTTCTCTGAATCTGGAGTAATTTAATAACAAGGTTGCACACCCTTTGGCAACTCCTATAGGTTAGGATGACCTGTCATTGCTTCTGCCTTTGTATCTCCACTGTCGGGCCTGGCACCCACTGACGAGACCTCAAAAAAGGTTGAAACCGGTATGGGTAGTAACCCTTGCCTTAATGCATAGCATTACACATATCCGCAAGGAGATGTGCTTTGCGTTATGAGAGATACTGAGATAGGAGTGATGAGCTTTCCCCACCTTGGCAACGAGTTGCCTGGTGTTGCACTACCTTACCCCAGTCCTGAAGATACTTTCAGGCACAAACTTTGTTTGCTCACACTTGGATAAAGGATTAAACTAAACTTATTATAGTCTAACCAAGTGAAAAATAAACTCTCAGCAACAATCTTTGTAACTTGCTTCTGGATCCACCCCAACATTTTTTCATTACCAAGAACTCCAGGTGACCAGATCTGTGCACAAGAGTCTACATGTGGTCTTAGTATAGCCTTATAAAGTGGAACAATAATTTCCCTATCCCTACTTGTTAATGTGTTCCTCAACAACCATGTAATTTGATGTAGTATTTGTGCAATATGGCCTCTAAGCTTAAGTTCTCTGTCCAAATAACCCTCCAAGTTCCCAGCCTCATCAACTTCTTACAGTTAAGTTCCATTAATATAGTACACAGCATGTGATCTCATCCTTCTGAAGTGCATCACCTTACACAGACAGCCATTTACCTTAGTTCATACCATCACTCTATTTAAATCATCCTGAAAGATATCTACAACATTTGAATTGACTATTGCTCTTCCAGTTATGCATCAACAAGTGCATATTTCTTTTAAAATTATTTCCAATATCATTAATGTACAAAATAAACAGAGGACCAAGAACCAAACCCTGAGGTATACCAGTCACCTGCTTTGTACTGAATTCAGCTCCTCCATAAACCACTCTTTGATATCTACCCACCAGCCACCCTCTAATCCAAATCACCAGCTTCAGATTCATGCCCATTTGCTCTGATTTATGCAACAGAATTCCATGTGGAATCCTGTCAAATGCCTTTGCAAAGTCCAGCAGTATAAACAAATAAGGATTACCTTTATCCAACTCTGTTACTTTATTATAGAAAGTCAGTTAAAAAAGGCAAGACCTACCCTTCCCAAAAACATGTTGCCTCATAAAATATCTTTCTGTGCACCCAGTCCTGAATTCTAATTTTTATCATTTCTCCAAAACCTTAAGCACCACTCCTGATATACAAATTGGCTTATAAGTTGCTACTTCTGTCTTAGAGCCTCCATTATGCAATGAAATTATTTTCACCTCTTCCCATTCTATTGGAACGTTACTAGAACTGAGGCTTAAATTAAACAGCTTTGTCTGAGGATGTGTTAATTCTCTTGCACTCTGTTATAACATACAGACGAATATGCCATCTAACCATATGGCAGTATTAGCATTAAGGTTCTGTAATATACTAAATGCCTCTACCTCTTTCATCAATAAGTACATTTGACACTGCAATATTACAACCAAGATGGAACACTTTTGCAAAATGATCACTAATAACTCAACTATCTGATTTCATTCTGTTACTTCCCTACCATCAACATTTTTAAAAGTCATCATTCAATACTTATTCCTCCTTTTGCTTGCCACATAGCAAAAGGAGGAATCCAAAAGAAATCCTGATGAGTCCAAAAGAACTCCTCAGGATTTCTTTTGGACTCATCAGGTAGCTTCCTCTCATAATTAGCTTTGGACTTCCTTACCATACAAGGTCATCCTCTTTGCTTGTACTTCTAATGGGTATGCTAATCACCTTTTTCTTTATACTTCCTTCACACCCTTTTCTTTATCCGCATTTCCAGCTGAATAATACCATTCTTCCATCCATCTTATTGCTACTTGATTTCTCCTGCTGACTCCAGGAATACAGTCTGATACTGCTTTCCTTAAACACTCTTTAACAATCTACCATGCACGATCTCTCTCCTTCACATTCGCATACCATAGTGCAGCTGAAAGCTAACTTCTCAGCTTTTCATAATACCCAGCTTTGTACAATATAATTTTTCTGGTTTTATGACCACATGTTTATTAAAGAAAACTGTTTTTTAAACTAAACAAGTTTCCTTAGTCATCACACTAACATCTTCAGTGGTAAAAAGAACTAAAAGTTTAAAGCAGAAACTACTAGAAATTACGAAAATTAGTTCATTTGTTGGTTCATTAAAAATCCGAATAACAGATCTTTACAACCGTTAAGGTGTGTTAGCTGGAGACAATGCTATTTGTTGTCGCGTTCTATGGTTCACGCTCACTCTGTCCGAAGTTGGTAAATTTTTAATAAACAATGACCAAACTTGATTTAAAATCAAACCTTGGTTTTTGTTGCATTGCTTAGGAATTTTAATCATATTTGCTTCTTTGAATTTTTTTGTGAAACGATTCTTATCTATATAGGACATGCTT
The DNA here is from genome assembly GCF_054136105.1 of Typopeltis vanoorti. Taxonomy (NCBI): domain Eukaryota; kingdom Metazoa; phylum Arthropoda; class Arachnida; order Uropygi; family Thelyphonidae; genus Typopeltis; species Typopeltis vanoorti. The sequence goes on along the minus strand of NC_143562.1, from coordinate 21,425,660 downwards.
GTTCTATCCCAGAGTACATCATGACCAGTAGAGGTTGTGTGAAATGCCAAACCCGATTTATGTTCTCTCTTATTTTGTACGTCCTTTTGATGTTCGCTTATGTGTATTTCTCCTGATCTCCCCATCTAGCCCACATAGCAGATGCCACAGGAACAATGAATATTATAAACTCTTGGTTTTTTCATTGGGTGATGTGGAGGTTTTGGAGGATGAAGAGATCTTGATATTTTTTCAAGTGGCAGGAAAGTCACTTTTATGTTGTATTTGTAGAGAAGTTTGGATAATTTGTGTGTTACATTCTTGATATAAGGGTGACTGCGTTCTTGAAATCTTCGGTTTTTAAACGAAATGTTTTGATGTTCACAATACCAACAAATGAACTAATTTTCGTAATTTCTAGTAGTTCGTGCTTTAAACTTTGAGTTCTCTTTATCCATGAAAATGTTAGTCTGACGACTAACGAAACTTGTTGGGTGTTGTTTTTAGTATTTGTTTAGTTTTAAAAATAATTTTCTTTAACCTCCCAAACGGCCAGGACGTCTATAGACATCGAGCTAAATCTGGATATGATTCAGCCCACCTGTTTAAAGAACCAGAATAAGAAGTGCAATTTGACCGTCCAGTCCATTAGAAGGTGTGATAAACCCTCACGCTGAAGAGAACAGTTAATCGGATTATCTCATTACTTAAATTAAGGGGATATTAAATCCCACATAGTTTTAAAACCGAATAAGAAACTCAAAGATTGGAATCAGAGTTTCTTGCCGAATATAGTAAACTATAAAGTATCGGCGACACTAGCGTTAGCCAATGCAAGTGACCCTAGTACGTAGTACAATACCGGACGACTCGTTGCAAAGGTGGAGGAAGTTCAGATCGCTATTCTTAGGTATTTTCCATAATGTAAAAACACATTTCCTAGGAAATGTATGCTGTTATTACATTATGGAGGGAGGTCACTACCCAGACCGGTTTCAGCCTTTTTTGAGGCTTCATCAGTGAGTAGCCCCTTAATTTAAGTAATGTTTTCATTGCCGAAATGAAGCTTATTAGCTCTTTATACTTAAGTAACTTAATGGTTGCACCTGTTTGGAAAACTCGTTCGCAGAGTATATAAGTTCTTTTCGCTATACACTTTGGTATTAGGTCTAGCTACTCACTGATGAAGCCTCAAAAAAGGCTGAAACCAGTCTGGGTAGTGACCTCCCTCCATAATGTAATAACAGCATACATTTCCTAGGAAATGTGATTTTTACCACACTCGTTACCCTTCTGGCCTGCACTTTATACCGTTCATGTGCCTGCAGGTCACCCCTTTCTTTAAATTCCCTCCACAGTTGTTTCTTTTTTTGCAGCTCAAGCTTAATGGTGTTATTCATCCATTTAACCCCTACTTGTTTTACTATTCGGACCCTGGGTATACAATCAGCCATAACCTCCTTGACCACTTCCCATGCTCTATTGATGTCCAGCCCTTGCAGCTGTACATGCCATGGCACTGATCCAAGCAATCTCCTAAACTTGTCATACTTGGCAGCATGGTAATTCCACATATACCCTGTCTTAATCAAAAATTCCACACCTTTAGCCACCTCCCAGGTCAAGACCTTATGATCACTCTCACCAATAGGTGGCAACATGGTCATATTCATTACAGTCAAATTGTGAGATGCTATTACCAGGTCAAGCACTCTCACACCCCTAGTATTTTCAATTACATGCTGTCTCAGATAGTTATCCCTAAATAATTGAATAAAATCCATTTCCTTCCTCACGTGTCTTCTCCTCCTTCCAATTAATGTTACCATAATTAAAATCCCCCATAATAATTACCCTCCTTCCACTCATTTCATCAATTTTTTTATGCATACTATCTCCACCATCTATTCCATCACCTGGTCTATAGCAGCACCCAACTGTATATTTTATTCTGCCAGTCTCAATCTCACACTAAATAGTCTCAAATGAGCTCCTTTCACTATCCTGCAATACAACTTCAATTTTCCTTGGTTGCAGTTCATCAGCTATCATCAATAACACCCCTCCCCCCATTTTATTCTCTCTGTCCCTCCTAAACACACTATAACCTACACATTCTATTCCACTAACTATATCATCTTTCGTCAGCCATGTTTCACTAATGCCAATAACCTGTAGCCAGGAAGAGCCAATCAAGGCCAAAAATTCTTCCTTCTTGTTCCTAATACTCCTGGCATTAGTATACATGAAATGCAGTGATCCCTTTGTTCCACCCCTATCTTGATGCGTTATTCTAAATGTCCCATTCCCATTTTTGTCCTTAGTGCTGGCTCAGGTACATTATATACATTTTTACACTCGACTGTCTCACTGATGTCTGCATATCCACTCCCCCCCCCATCCTTGGTAGTTCTAGTTTCCCTGGTTCTGCACATCCATTTTCACTTCATTCAGCAACACTTTTTCCAGTCTTCGCACACCAAGTCCATTCAAATACAGGCCATCCATCTTGTATAAGTCCTTTCGCCCATCAAACTCATTCCACACCACACCGTTTGCATAACCTGCGCATATCATTTGCGATTATGGCCCTCCTTCTAAACTCCTCTCTGTCATACCGCGGCAACAGACTGACCATTCTAACTCTGTCACTCATTTCTTTCGCTACCTTTAACAATACTTTCAAGTCCTCTCTCATAAAAAATTTATCACCTTTCAATTCATTCGTACCCGCCACAATTATTAATTCTTTCACCCTCTGTTTTTGCACTCTAATACTCTCACTAAATACATACTCTCTAATACTCTCACTAAATACATACACTAAATATTAATATCGAAATACTTACACCTTACGTTCCACTGGAATTCATACCACCAATACAAATTGTAGAAACTGAAATTAGGCCATAAGATATCCTTTCCAACGATTTGCGCTTCGCTAAACTTGAAATAAAAACAACACCATTACCAGATAACAAGAAATCACACTGCGCCACCTGCTAAGGTAAAATTGAAGAATAAATTTATTACAATAAACTGAGAAAGGGCAAAAACCGGTAGACTTGTATTGCATTACGGAAATTATAATACGACTTACACTATTCTCTTTTGTTACATTCATTCCAATATTAACATTTTTATTTTTAAAATAAAGAGTATTGTAGTATATAATTATAACAAAATAATTATTTAATAAAGTCGTAGCTTTGCTATAAAATTATGACCAATTGGTCGTCTTGAGTAGAGGACGTGTTGCTCAGCTAAGTTATTATTATTATTTTATTTTATTTTTATTTTTGTAGATAGTAGTTATGTCGTGTTGTTTTATTCATATATTATATTAAGAGATATTCTCATTATTCGTTATGGCACCGATTCCACAAGAAAAATGGGACCAAGACTTCGTTGTTGGCCGATATAAACCTGCGCAATTCAGTGCATTGTAGCGTGTGTTTAATGTATTCATTGCCAAGATTGAATGGTTTGTGGTATGAAAGCGAGAATGGTGAAAATATTTGTCGAAAATCCTTTGTTAACGAGTTTAAGAAATGCGAGTCGCAAGAATCAAGTGACTGATAATAAGGATATAAGGCGTTCAAGAGTCGTGAAGAATTCAGTAGCGAAAGCATTGAGTGATACTGCACAAACTTTTGCTGAAAGTTTGAAGGAAGTGGTTGAAAGTAATGTGGATGATGTGATGTGATGCTAGCGCGAAAAGAAGTTGCACGCATAGGTGAAGTCCTTTATAGGACAATACGTGAGCTCGAGCGACTGGAGAAACGATGGCGACTGATAAGGAAGGACGAAGCATGAAAGAAATAGTGAATGGGAAAAGCATAAAAGTGTGAGAAACTGGGAAAAAGAAATAGCATTGTATGGGGGATTCAATAATAAGATGTGTATTTCATGAAAAAGTGACGAAAGCATGTTTTCCAGGTGCGAAGATAAAGGATGTTATTGATGCTCTAAGTATGCAGAAGAATGGAACGAACGAGTTGATTGTATTCGCTGGCACAAATGATTTGAAAGGTGAGAAAAATGCAATGAGAAAACATATGAAAGAGTAGTTAGTGGAAGCGAAAATGAAGAGCAAGAAAGTAAGGATTGTAAGTCTGTTGCATTATATTGAATATATCTTGTATATACCATCTGTATATACCTGACGGACTGCATTTGAATGATCTCGGAGTTAGATGTTTGGAGAAATTGTTTAGTGAGAGTGTGTGTGCAAAACCAGTGAAGCTGGAGATATCAGGGAGGATGGAATCAAGTATGTGTTTGGCTACCCCTGCATAAATAATGTGTATAGTAATGATTATGCAATGCCGAACGGGATTTGACAGGTGTCCAATTTAAATGGGTCAGTAATGATATTACACAAGGGTAACTATTAGTACAAAGAGATGTTTAAATTAATGTACACGAATGCAAGAGGTATCAGGAATCAGGGTAAAACGTTTTTGCCATTCTGAAGCATGACTTGGCCAAAAATTATATGCAGAATTGAGACTTGGTTGACTGAAAATGATATACATACAAGGATAGAATGTAAAGGGTAATATTTTCAGGGAGGATAGAAGAAACGGGACAAGAGGTGGGATATTACTGATAATAGTTGCAGAATTACAACCAACAAAATTAGAATTTAAAGCAGATATTAGGTCAGAGGGAGATGACACATTTGAGGCCAACAGCCTCAAATGAGCCATCTCCCTCAAATGTGAGATAAAGACAAATTGGAGAAAACACGTTGTTGGGTGCTGCTTTAGACTTTTCGGGGGGGGGGTGTCATAGGAAAATGTATATGCCATGTATCTCCAAATCAGCACCGCAAATGTACCAAACAAATATTATGGGAGAATTTAACTATGGGGCATCGATTGGATGGAGAAAGGGGGGGAATAGCAAGATGACAGTTGGATTTATACAGTTGCTGGGGGATAATTACATAAAACAACATGGTATGGAGGGGACAAGGAGTTTTGAGGGTGTTAGATCTGATAATACTAACAGATGTATTTATAAACGATGTAAACACTGCCTCCAATTGGGAAGAGTGACCATGCTGTCTTATTCTCAGGGACTTGTCAAACATGTGGAGTTCTCTCTCTCTCTCTCAAGAAGGGGGTTTATGTTCAGCTATAAGGCTAGTGATTATGAGCGACTCAGGAGTCATCTTGGAACAGTGCTATGGCTTGAGAAGCTACAAGGAAAGAATTCCAGTAGTGGTTGGCAAGTGTTCAGAGATTGCTTGATGGTAGCAGTATCAGACTCCATAGCCTAGATCAAAAGTAAAATCCAAATTGGAATTAAGTAGACGAGTAGGTATATAAAGCAAGAGCTGCAAAAAAAAAAGAAGAAAAGAAAAGAAAACATCGTGGTGTAGATATAAAGAAAACAAGTGATCAGCATACTCATGAGCAGTACAAAGTGCAAGCAAGAAGGGTGTCTGGTATAGTAAGAAAGTCCAAATCAGACTGTGAGAGAGAATAAGACGAAAAAGCCAAAGTAGATCCAAAAGTTATTTTTGTTATGTAACAAGTAACAGGGGAAAATGACTATGGTGGAATGACTTTAAACAAAATTCATGGTAGGAAGGTCACTGGAACAAAAAGAAATAGCTAACTTGCTGAGGGATCATTTTGCAAAGGTATATAATCCAGGTTGTGATTTTCCAGTGGCTGAATATGAATATGAACAGAGCAGTGGGATTGAATGACATATCAGCCCGTGTACAACGTGAATGTGGAAGAGATTAGACACTGCCTCTGACGAAGTTGTTTAATCTGTCTCATCTCTGGCAGGGTTCCAAGGAAAAGGAAAGGTTAAGATAGTAGCATTGCATGAAGTTGGCTCTACGACAGACGTAGCAAACTGGAGACCAATTCATACATTAGGAGTGGTTCTTAAAATATCTGATAAGTTGGTGGAAGGTAAAATTCAACAGTAGATGGATAGTGATGTGATACCCTATATTCCACAGCATGGCTTTGAAAAGGGTAGGACCTGTATTAGTAATTTATTCACATTTTATAATAACGTGAATGTAGAATAAGATAAAATAATGGTAATACTGCAATACTGTTTGACTTTTCCAAGGCATTTGACAGAATGCCACATAGAAACCTATTACAAAAACAGGAGCAAATGGTAATGTATATGAGGATAGTAGCATGGATAGGGGAATAGCTGACAGACAAACACCAGAGAATAGCATATGGTGGAGTGGAATATAGGGGAATGGGGGGTGATTAGTAATGTACCCGAGGATTCGGTACTAGAGCCACTACTCTTTAATTTGTAAATCAATGACACAGAGAAAGATTTAAGATGGATATTCAATTGTTTTCTGATGCTACAAAACTGGGGAGAGTAATATTTGATAAAGGTGATGTAGATGTCCTGCAGGATAATTTAAATAAATTTCCATTCTGGACAATAATAACGATTATCAGTTTAATGTTGCAAAATAAGGTTGAAATAGTGTTGAAATCGTTGCATATGGCGTTTGGTGTATCATATTTGTGGTATTAATTTGAAGGAAATTGATGAAGCTAGAGATTTGGGGATAATGGTTGACAAAGAGATAAAGTTCAGAAAACGTAAAAGTTGGTAAAGTAGCTCAACGAATTACTTGGATGTTGAAAAACTCATTAACAATAAAGATAAGAAAGTTATTATCCCTCTTTATAAGGCGATGATTCGGAAAATTTTGACTACTGCATACAGATTTGTCACCTGAGATTTTTTGGAGACCGTGAGTTGGTCGAAAACATTCAGAGACGAGTGTACAAGATTGTGAAAGGTCTGCGAAGTACTCCATATGAGAATAGGTTGAAGGTTTGTGGGTTAAAGTTTAGTTGAGAGGCAGTAAAAAGGGGACATGATAGAAAAAAATTTTAAGATATTAAAGGGGTTTTATAATATTGATGCATATCAAACTTTTCAATATATGATAAATAGTCAGAGAAGTAAGAGCAATCTGTTGAAGTCGATTAAGAGTGTGGTAAGTAGAGTGTGCAGACCAGATTTTTTTGAGTGGAGAGTGGTGAATGAGTAGAATAGATTGCCAGAATTGGTTATGAGTTCTCTAATGATGAATGGATTCAAGGATTGGTATGTTAGGATTTTTATGTGCATGAAGGTTAACTTGGTTCTCATACAATGAGTCTCTGGACTGCATTGAGATGCTGTAAATAATTATAATAATAAAAATAGCACTATATGAAATATTCTAGGGAGTTTCTCCATGGAAGGTCAGCTCTGCCTGTATAGTCCGACCACATAAGTAAGAACTGTCGTTGGCAGACTGCCAAGAAGAGTCAATTCATGTTGAAGGGGGAAAAGAAATAAGCCGATGTACGAATTGTTCACCAACACACGAAATCACTTGCTTAAACAGTGCTTAAATTTCCTAAATTATAATTGGATAAGTCCTTCGTAATATTGTTCTGAGTAATAACATTATTACTTTTGCGGATAAGAGATAAAAACCTTTATGCGAATAGCGGCAACCCTTTGAAGGTAATTTCAAACTGGTATCCTTCATTTTACTCAATTTGATCTACATATATATTGTTTTTCTCCTCCGTCCAAATAACAAGCAGGCACCACTTGATTTAAATGAAGTAGCGTAGCCAGATGTGAGTGATATTTATATCCACCTTAGCTTCTGTTACATATCCTTCAACGACATATCTTGAATATCTCGTGAACCAGAAACGCTGTACACACTAAACACTCACGAAAGTTGCGAAAAATTATCACTAAGTAGTAGGGGAGCCTCTTCTGACAAGATCAAGATCAAGATAAGATAAGGAATCGTGACGTGATTGGTTGATGACGTCATTGTGTGCATGGCTTCATGGGTGTGGAATGTTTGGAATTTCCGTGTGGGCAACTGTGTCATGGGGGGGGGTGGGGGGGGGGGGGGGTGGGGGGGGGGGGGGGTGGGGGGGGGGGGGGGTGGGGGGGGGGGGGGGTGGGGGGGGGGGGGGGTGGGGGGGGGGGGGGGTGGGGGGGGGGGGGGGTGGGGGGGGGGGGGGGTGGGGGGGGGGGGGGGTGGGGGGGGGGGGGGGTGGGGGGGGGGGGGGGTGGGGGGGGGGGGGGGTGGGGGGGGGGGGGGGTGGGGGGGGGGGGGGGTGGGGGGGGGGGGGGGTGGGGGGGGGGGGGGGTGGGGGGGGGGGGGGGTGGGGGGGGGGGGGGGTGGGGGGGGGGGGGGGTGGGGGGGGGGGGGGGTGGGGGGGGGGGGGGGTGGGGGGGGGGGGGGGTGGGGGGGGGGGGGGGTGGGGGGGGGGGGGGGTGGGGGGGGGGGGGGGTGGGGGGGGGGGGGGGTGGGGGGGGGGGGGGGTGGGGGGGGGGGGGGGTGGGGGGGGGGGGGGGTGGGGGGGGGGGGGGGTGGGGGGGGGAACTGTCAAATTTATCCCGAACACCCTGTATAATATCATCATAATTTACGTGTACTATTGTTAAAGTTAATATTGCAATGTAAAACTGGAACATTGCATGTTAAAATTTAAAGGTTTTTAAAAAAAAAAAAAAAAAATCAGCTAACGCCTTTTTATTCCCGTATATACGGGAGTAGGCGAGGCCATTTAGCCCTATCTAACTTTTGGAGACTGAGTGGGCAGTTCAATCTCCACTGGTACCCAATCAGAGACAGATGGCCCAAGGCTATCACTAATTAAGCGGTACGCAGTGAAGAGAGACAGCTCAAATGTGCCGCCATCTCGTGGTCTCTAACCCTAACAATATATTTAATGTCTGAAATAATGTGGGTTCTACGGTCGATTTTCTTGAGTTTACAGGACGAAAAACCCGAGTTTCCGGGAGGAAAAACCTGCTTGCCCGTGCCAGAGATCGACTAACTCGGGAACCGGTCGAAAAAAGGCTTAGAAAAATTTCCTCTAGTCGCCGACTAGACTCGAAACCAAGACTTCCTTCGTGCGGCCTAGCGCGGTGGTGTGCAAACGCCACATCCACTGAGCTACACAGGCTCTTTTTTTTTTTGTTAAAAATACGATCATATTTTTGACAAAATATGATCGTATACATACATACATAATACGATCATTCATGTGAATAATATATTAATATGTTTAATTTCAATATTTTTTTTGTTAACTGTAATAACATTTTGTTTATCATAATACAGGGTATTATGATATATATATATACAATAAAGCATACTATTACAATTTCTGTTCCGTATAAACTGTAAAGTTCAGTGATTTTTTTTTATACAGTCTATATACACTTACAAAATTTATAATAATAATAATAATATAATAACTGTTTCTTTGGGAGGCTTTGCTGATTACTTCCTCAAAGCTTTACAGAACTTATCTGAGGAAGATAATAAATGGCGGTGATTTCATTGTTATGTTTCTATACCGGTCGTAAGCCAGGTGTTGATGTCGACTGGGTTGTTCGTGGACCTAGTGGAGAATGTTTGTTTGTGTAAGGAAAGGTTTTTTCTTTTAGTTTTTGTACAGAGTTCACGAGGTGCTGATTAAAGTCGTTTGAGGAATTTGGGGTCTCAAGCAAAGCTGTGTTTTATTGTATCTGAAGCAGTGGTTCTGTGTATATTGACTAGCATTTCATTAACCAGGTGCCAGGTTTCCTTTATGTCATTCTGAGCTGTTGTTAATTTGTTGCTGTAGTAGTTTCTTTTTGCCGTTGTAATCTGTGTTGTTAGGAGATTCCGTTTTCTTTTGTATTCTGCTTGTAAAGCGATATTGTTTCGCAATTCTTGAGTTGTTTCCATAGGGCATCTTTTCTTTGTATGTCCGTTAATGTTGTCTGTTATCCATGGATTCTGTTTCGTTTTATAATATATTATAATATTATTATAATATAATAATAATATTATTATTACCCAAGACCTCATGGAATCAAAGACTCATCTGGGAATAATAATAATAATAATAATAATAATAATAATAATAATAATAATAATAATAATAATAATAATAATAATAATAATAATAATAATAATTTTTATTATTATTATTATTATTTCTGAAATAATTACATGAATATACTAATATTTAGGCAACAATGCATCTTTTTCGTGCAAAATGGTTCAGTAATAATTATAATTACTCTTAATATCATTATCATTTGCAGAATTTCTCATTGACACAAGAGTAAAAAGTGTGTATTATTACCATTAATAATAATCATAGTAATCGTGTTTATTATTAATGACTTAAAACAATATTACTTATGTTGCAGTTTACATAATAATAATTTTTATATTTAAGTTTAAAATTATATATTTAATTTACAATTTAAATTTAATTGTAAATTAAATTTAAATTGTAAATTAATTTAATATATAACCAGTATCACCCTCGAAGCTTTGTAATTAGCTTATCTGAGGGTGATACTGGTTATATATACATATATTTGTTAATGATTTGGTTGCTGTATTGGAAGTAGGCAGATCTTTGGGAGGTCAAATGAATGATCTGAAAGGTCGGATCAAAGTGAAATTGCCGATATATCCTATGTTATTGCATCTGTCTTGATGGATCATGTTCTTTTTTTATTGTAGGCTTCTTTTTGAACTATTTAGGAGGCTTTTTTCTTCACAGTGGCAGCCTATCTATGTCTTCTGTGCTTTTAATTTGTATCGGCTTTGAAGTTTGTGACTTCCTTATGAATATCTTGGCATCTCTGGTCCACCAAAATTGGTAATTTTTTTCCATTTTTGCTTTTCTTGTTTGGTACAACAGATTCTGGTTGAATGGTGTTAAATATTCGGATAGGAAGATTGGTGTATTGTCTTGCTGTGCATTCAAGTCCTTGGCAACTGGTTTTTTCTGCCTGCTGGCTTTTATGAGATTGTCTCTTGTGGACTTGCTCTTAAGACGAATTATGACTGATGCAGGTCGTGGGAAGCCTTGGTTTTTGCTCTTCCTAGGAATCCGATTTACGGTCTGAATGTCGTTAAGCTGTAGGGGGATATCAATTACATGGCCTAATTTTAAAACCACGTCTCTGAGGTTTTCTGTAGGTGCAGTTTCAGGAAGACCGTTTATGACAAGATCTTTTTTATGTTGTTGCTGATTTAAATATTCGTATTGTAGTTTTAGAGAATGAAGTTCTTGACGGAGTTCGGATGTCTCTTTCATGAAATTGTGTTGCCTGTCTTTTAGTGCGTTAATGCTCATTTTAATGTCTTTTACCGTTTGCAACACTTCTATAACTGCTAAATTATTATGTTTTACCAAATCTTCATATTCGCTAGATTTTTTTGTTATTTGTTCGTTCTGTTTCTTAAAGAGTTCTTGCACAAGATCTACTAAGCTGGCTTTTATAGTCACTAGACCGTTTTCTATTAGTATACTTAAAGAGTTTAAATTATAAGACTCACCTGCGTTTTTTTTGTCTGTTCAATTCGTCATCTGATTTTGCCTCCGGTATAATCGGCTGCATCGTAGGTGGCTGCCTTACGTGCGTTTCTTTGTTCCTCCTGCAGATTACACACTTCCATTCCTCACGTGTTACATCGGGTTCATACTTATGTTGCCCGGTTGTTTCTGAAAAGCCGGCACATTTTAAGTGTAGAATCCTACTGCATTTCGTACAAGTTATATTATTTCCGTTGGACGATAACTCCTCCAGGTATTTGATACACTTCATGACTCACCTTTCTTCCCTTAGGCAGTGAGGCGTGATTATAAAGATGGCGGCGTCCTTTGTTCTTCGCTGGTTGTTGACCACGGTCCTCTCTGTTCCCTTTTCAACACTTCAAAATTTGGTTTCTTCTTAGCCGATCTCGTTGAATTTTATATCACTGTCTTCGGCGTGATAAGTAGGGTTACTTGGGAGCACTTTAAACTTAAAACAGGAGTTGGAACCACTTTAAAACTATAAAAAACTGGAGCAGCGATAACACCGTGCGACCGGTCGTATGCCTACACAGCGCCCTCTCTTTGTAATAATAATAATAATAATAATAATAATATCTTGCTTCCGTCATGATATTTATTTTCTATGTTCTTACCGAAGAACTCTATATTGACTCTGTATTCTCTAAGAGCATACACTCACTTATTCGCCATGAACTTTCGATATGCTTTCTTCTTTTATTTCACTGTCTCTTTAACTTCCTCTGTCAACCATGGAGTTCTAATTTTTCTATCCTTACAGACAACCTCACCATATGCCTCTCTGGCTGAATTAGTCAATGATTTCTTCAGGGTATGCAACTGAATTTCTATGACTTGTTTTCAAACTTTCATTTCTTCTTTTATGATGTTTGTGTATTTCAGTGTACAGTTCACCTCTGAAAGATGCTGAACCCTGATTCGTCATAAAACTTTCTGATCCACTTTTCTTTTTTCAGTATGAAATTTAATTTTATCCTGCTCAATCGTAAATAGTGATCACTTCCTGCTTCAAATCCTCTGTATATATTCTTGAACCAGTGGAAAAATATCTCTAGCAACTATAAAATAATCAATGAGACTCTTCTTATTTCTTGCATCTTCTTTGGATGTTAATTTTTGTGCACATTATTATGTTGAACATTGTGTTAGTAACAACTAGTCCATGTCCCGGGGCAGAAATCTAGAAACTACTTACCATTATTAGCTTTTTCCCAAAAACATTCTCATATGTGCGGAAATCATTTCCATCTCTGCTGGTTAGATCTCAAAGAAGGTTCAAATTTTCCTTTTTGGTTATGTCAGTTGCGTTCTCTAATTTTTCAAAAAAATCCCCCATTTCTTCCTTTGTGAAACATTTGGTTGACCAAAAGCACAAATAAGCGTCATTGTCCAGTTTCCCATTCTAATGTTTGACCATATCACTCTACTTGATATTGTTTGTAATTCAAGAAGATTATCTTCATAATTACTGTTGCATACCATGGCTAGTCCCTCTTTTCTCTGATTGTTATTGCCAGAATATGCCATTTTTTATTTATCGCTTAGAAATATTTTTCCTGTTTTTCTCTTCTTTGTTTCAGTCACCCCTGATCTGATGCTTATCCAATTTTTTAGTCATTTCGAATTCATTTCCATTAATGCTTCTTACGTTGGTAGTAACAATGTTGAACTGTGTTGTTCTTGAGTTGGACGTGTGTGGGATTTTGTCCAGTAGCTGACCTTTCTCTGTTCGCCCTGATTCACTGACAAAAACAACGAGGTCCTTGTTTAACCGGACAACGTTCCAGCCCGAATGAAGTTCTTACATGTTTTACCATCATTTACGTTATGGTTTTTAGTCAATAAGAAAAAAAAAACTTGGTCGGTAAATCCCAAATTGTCAACCATCTTTTTTCGTTGAGTATACCTAACAGAGTATACCACGAGTGAGATTGGCATTCGGTCAGAAGCCCCAGCCGGTTTCCTCATTCCTTAGAGCTCTACATGGGAGGTCTCCTCCCAGTTATTCAGCTTTGACCCTTAAGCACCCCATATAATATAGCTACGAGGGTGGTCTAAAATTTTCTCAGCCTCGACCATAAATGGCAACACTATCGGCACGAAATTGGAAGTCTTTCTATCAAGTAGTTTGTTTTATACAGCTGTCCGAAGCAAAATAGTTGTCTGTATCCCTTGAAATGGATAAAACTGAGTATCATTCGGTTAGGAAATTCTTTGTAAAAGAAGGTTTAACGCCAAAAGAAATTCATTCAAAGTTCATAAAAGTTCATAGGCACTCCTCTCCTCCGCTTTCGACAATTAAGAAATAGGCTGGCGAGTTTAAACGTGGCCGTACCACCCTTATAGACGATCTACGTGAAGGACGTCCAAAAAGTGTAACAACACCAAAAATCATTGATCAAGTGCACGGTATCCGAAGAGTTCACCGAAAAACAGTTAACCGAAAGAGAAATCATTGAATGCATTCATCGAACGGCAATATATCGAAAAGGCAATTCACCGAATAAACAATTCATCGAAAATGAGTTCATCGAATGATAGTTAATCGAAAAAGCAATTCCTCGAAAGACAATTCCGCGAAAAAGCAATTCGCATTTAGTAGTTAATAGAAAACACAATTCATCGAAACGCAATTGATCGAAAAACAACAATTCATCGAAAAATCACAATTCATCGAAAATACAGTTCACCGAAAAATGAATTATAAGGCATGTGTGGTGAAGATATCTTTGACTGAAAGATATCTCTCAGAGATATTTGACCCAAAACTATCGCTGATTTCAGCAGCCAGTTATGGACCACGAGTGCCGCCATCTAGTGGTCCATAACCTTAACATGATATATTTAATATCTGATAATAGTGCGGGTTCTAAGGTCGATGTTCTTGAGTTTAATAATAATAAATTGGTAGATTTAATAAATTTCTATTATGTTATAGAAATCATTACGTCATCCTTTTGGGAGATTTCTGTGCATGGCTTTACAATCTTTGCGACATACTGTATACTGTCGATATAAAAATGGTTCCTCTTTCCCGTGAAAATATCTCCAATAATATACGTTTATTACAAGACTTAATTCCTTCTCAGTGTCATATTCCAGTCTACTTAAACACATATATACAACCGGAGATTTGTAAAATGTTAGGAAATAAAGAATTAAAAATCTAGCCTTGCAGTAGAGTATATTGTAAGTGTACTAAAGAAATATTGTTTCACCTGAATATTAGTGATGCCGCATTTCAAAACAAGGTTATTTATTAATTACCTGTAACAAGATATATCAATAGAGCTTTACCGAAACATGTTTCTGAAAACAAATTAACTGTCTTCGCAAACTCAAAATATATATATATACATAATTAATAATCATAAGGTTCAACAGTAAATTTCTGAGAATTATAAAAAAAAAACATCAGCTAATGACTTTTTTATTCCTATATAGGAAGTAAGCGAGGCAGTTTTAGCCCTATTTAACTTTTGGAGACTGAGTGGGCGGTTCCGTCTCCACTGGTAGTCAGTCAGAGATATCTGACTCAAAGCTATCACAGATTTAAGCAGCCAGCAGTGAAGAGACAGTTCCACTTACCAAGCGATGTGAACAGTGACGTAACATCTGCTATAATACTCTTCTTTGTAGTTCGGAGTCAATGGAAAATTGTGATGGATACTGAATAACATCAGTTGTCACCACAAGAAAATTCAGATTAAAATGGTGATAATTAAATAGATTTCTATTGAAAGCGGCATTCAATCCATCACTAGCGACCAGTCCAATATTTAATCTAGATGGTCTTTCACCTAGATACAGGTCTCGTGTGGCATCAGACATGCTCTTTGGAACCAAAAAATAAGACACTTGCACTCAAATGATGAGATATGCCATGTTTGACTTATCTAACACAGACAGGTAATCCAGTTGAATCTTTGAGGACAAAAAAAGTGTTGCCTCTTGAATTTGCACTTTAGCCTTAGCATCAGCACTTGCAGTCAGTAAACAAAATTCTGGAGAACTACGAACAGAAACATTGTCGATCAAGTACCGGTCTTGAAGCATGATGTCAATGTGTATTCGCCAAAGCATCGCAAAACTTTTCGATTGGTCGATCCGAGTTTGTCGTCTACGCATCCCACATGACTTTTGGTAAACATATCACTAACATCAGCCATGTGCGCTGACTGTATTTTATTTAGCATCTCTGTCATAATTGAGCAGATTTTCAATATAAACGCTATAGGGATACGTGTCCGATGCCACATTCACTAGTTTGTCTTGGAGGGAAAAGTCAATTTGACTGACAGGTGGAGAAAATTGTTTACAACACCCACCAAAAAATCTTCATTAGGTTTACCATCATTGTCAGTGGTGCGCACACGTATGCGTAGGTATGATTTTCCCAAATCTGAGTATTCTTCAAGCATACCTGGTATGCAAAATTCCTCAGGACCTACACTGTCAGTACTGAATATTGGTTTGGTAGGTGACATGAGAACTTCTTTCCACACACAAGTTGACACGAGGACAGGAAAAAAGATCTAATTGTGACATCATATCCTCAGCAAAAGATATCATCACGCTTACGCTTTTTAACATTCGTCTTCTTGCTTCCTTGACCTCTCTGAAGTAATCGGCTCTGAGCTTTATCACCAATTGTTTTCCCAGCTTCTGATGCCTTGTTTATAAAGGCACGATGTACGGGTACCCCTTCCAATACATCTCCTATCATTTGCTGATCAATGTTTAACGCTTGACAACCGACAGATTGAGCGGCAGGTTTTAAAAGTGGACTTGAAAAGGAGAAGGCACTTCTGAAAATGCTATCTAATCTATACCCATGCTGTATTGGTGGCCTGGCCAATACTTGAGCTGCAGTGTGTAATATCTGAGATAAATCAGTCATCCTTCACTTGGGGGGGGGGGGGACTGTAATTTAACTATTGTCTTGCTGCCAAGAAAGTGAAACAGTTCGCCACTGTCAGAACGAATTTCAATGCTGATTGACTGAAATATTTGTTTTCATAACAGGTAATGATCAGGGTGAGCAAAAACGAAGGAATACTTGGTGCTGCACTGAACAACTTGTAACAGTGGTGCACATGTATCACCAGCTCTTGGATTAAATCAGAATAAACAAAATATGCAGCTGAATCCCTTTTTATATGAATCTGATATTTCCAGTCTTACACTAATCTGATTAAAACCCAGTAGAAGGACCAACTCTGGGGACTCCTTGGGAAACAAAGGTTATAATCTTTTGGGACTGTCAGAGAAATGATGTTTGGGTTCGTTTTTCCAGTAATTACAGAACTCACATCAAACACTGCTTGAAGAAGTTCAGAGGCTGAATTGTAACTGCCATAGGGAATCTTGTACACTTTGTAAAATCCTTGTTTAGACTTTGCGAAAACATTATTTCCTGTGATGTTGTTGTTGATATTGACTGCTCCTTCTACTCCACATATCATATGAAACTCATCGTAACCAGAATCGATGTTATTAAATTGTCCCGGAAGATGAATTTCGGCAAGAGCAACTTCCCATTTACCATTAAGTCTGATCTCAATGGTAATTACACTTGAAATTTCATTGCGTGTTAGTAGGAGATATTTTCATACTGGCGTTACTGGGAAGGGTTAAGTAAAACATCTTCGCTACAAACCAAAAAGAATTATACGATGATGGATAACCGAGCCACTTATCAAATACTGGAGCTTTCCTTTCTGTTTTTGCTGCTTAAGTACTACATGTCTTCCTGAATTTTCATTGGGTATATCAGCCTTTTGCAGTTGGGGTTCTTAGAAAGTTCCCTCCACTATCTCTCCGTCCCGACCGCAAACTCTATATACTACAGGGTTTCTATTAGTAACCTGTGCAATAGTGAACAGTTCTCATGTCCAGTTACCCCAAAACCCTTTTCTAAATTTGTGGGTATCATTGCTGAAAAACCACACTATCAACTAAGTGAAAACATTTTGGTTTGGTAGACTCCTCTTGCATTCCATACAAATATTTCCAGATACTATCCTCAATGTGAACGTTAACTTCCGAAGGAGCCATACCGATTGTGCGGTGTGGTGTGAGGTTATAAGTATGTAAAAGGGTCGGCAATACATTCATATTACTTTTACTTTTAGTATACGTCATCCATTTGTAGATCTTTGTTTTCAATGTTCTGATAAATCTGTCTGCAATAAGTGCTTTTATTTTGCTCCTAGTCGTGTAGAAATTAATATTATGGTTCTTGAATAATGCACGTACTTTCTTGTTTCAGAACTCCTTTCCTTGATCTGCGTTTATGTAACATGACACTTTAAAAATAGACTTTAAATCATTAACAACATCGTCTGCTGATTTCTTTTTCAGTGTTCGAACTCTCACAAATCGGGAAAAACAATCAACGTATACAAGAAGGAAACGTGTTACCATTCTCTTTTGCATGGAATGACATATCTGCTAAATTGCATTGAAAAGTGTATAACAGTGTTGGGACTTTGATTTGATTGCGTTTAAACTTTCTTCTAATGACTTTGTCTCGCATAAGTACACTGTGTTGCTAACAAATTTTTCACTGTTTCATGTGGCAATTTTGTATTTTTCTGTAATTTTTCTGGTTCCTACCCCAACACAATATTTTAATGTCTGAAATAGTGTGGGTTCTATGGTCGATTTTCTTGAGTTTACGGGATGAAAATCCCGAGTTTCCAGGAGAAAAAACCCTTTTGTCCATTATATAAACTCGAGAACTGTCTGAAAAAAAAGAACTTAGATAAAGTTCCTCTGGTTGGCGACTTAATCGAACTGACGATGCTCTATCTTCGGACGGTTTAGTGCTGAGAAATGCAAACACCACTTCTACTGAGCTACACAGGCTCATATATTAAGTAAAAATTAACCTTAAAATACTATTAATAATGAGCTAACAAGAAAAAGTGATACCCGCATATATCTACCATCTGCTTTTAGCTAAATACAAAAGGAATGATAAAGTAAATTGCAAACCATAACAAGATTTGTTCAATCAATTAATAAACTCATAAAATGCTATACGAAATATTAACAATCACAGCAACAAATTAGGAACTCAATTTATTCATTGTTTGAAAGCTAAGATGTTTACCAAATATTTTACGATTATATTACTATTTTCAATATATGAACGTTTTATTTAGGAAACTATTTTAGAAAAATTATTCAGTTTAGAACAAAATCAAAAGCATCTATCGTTTGATTCACATTAACATCCGGAAACAACATACTCATAGGTAAAATATATTAAAACATTTCTTAGAATAAAAAGGCATTTATTTAAGCTTAATAAAGGGGTGATAACGCTTATCACCACCGTTTATAAAACGGCACAATTTGGCCACCTTTCCACTCCTCTGGTAACTGGACTAATCTAACGCTCATGTTAAAGTGTTTATAAACACCCTGGAACATTTCCTCAAGACGAGCAATAATATACCATCACGTCCCATGTCCTAGTAGACATCATGTTTACTCAGTTACGTCACATACCACCTGTTCATTTACCATCATTAGTTTCTCCTCTCCCCATTTCCACTGCTCTCAAGTTCTGCATTATGCTACAGTCACAAGGATGGAATGCTTTACAAAACTGCTCATTAAATACCTCTACTATGTCCTTCTCAATGTTTATCATAATCCCATAATCATTCTTGCTTTTATTTGCCAAATACTGAAACTGGAGGATTTCTCTTGCTAACTACTGTTCATACCGCACTGTTGCTACCCTTACTAAGTGCGTCACCTTTCTTGCTTGCTCTTTGTACTCCTCATGTAACTTATCATCTCCAATCATCTTGTGCCAACACCACAAAGCTTATTTTTCTAGATTACATGCCTCACATCTTCAGTCGTTCAATTTACAACCACCTTATTTATATTATAACACACCCATGAAGTTATATTTTAAACGGACAGGCTAAACTAATCTATAAGGGCCAAGCATTGAGAGCACACAGTTTAATTCAGTTCAATTCTTTTCATATTAGATCGTATTTTGTGCCCGGGAAAGTAATATAATGGGTGAGCCACAAAAGCCATTGAAAGTTTCTTTTTTTCAGGAAAATATCGCAAGACAAAATACTCCACATAACTTTAAAAGAATGGAAACTGGTTGTTATTTTGGAAGATGCATACATTGTGATGTGATTATCGAGAAGCAATTGGGAAAATCTGCAACAACGATGGAAGGATATCCTAGATTATCTGCAACATAGGAGAGATTGTGAAGTTGACATCAGAGATTGTATTGTTCACAAACGCAAGTTGGTGGACATATTTTCGATGCAACAAGAAATAAGTTAAATTTTCTTGTTGAGCTGTGAAGAAGCTGAGTGATTTTTACTTAAAATGCATGATAATGGCAGTCATCTACTGTTCAGAGAGCTGAATTGCCGGCTGCCAATTTTATTATGGGATGGGTTATAGCACATATGGGCAACCCCCGGCCCGCGGACCGGATCCGCCCCTCTACTTCTTTTGATCCGGCCCTACTCTATTTCAGCGAAGTTTGTCTGTTTCATGGTGGGAGAAAACATAGTGTGTTCTACTAACTCACATTAAGCTGACGTCATATGACTTGCGCAAAACACACTATGTTTTCTCCCATCAAGGTCTCACTTTGACTAGCGGCGTGTGTGAACGTGTTAGTTCGGTACTTGCGTTGGTGTTGTGCTTTGTTCAGTGCCTGCATTGATGTTATGTTCTGTTCGGTGCATGCGTTGATGGAACAATGTCAGGGGTTATTGCAAAAAAAGAAAACAAAAGTAGATGAAGAGAATCGTCAATTTCAAGACAACTGGACAGAGGATTATTATTTTATTCTGAATAAAGGTTTGCCTGTATGTTTGCTGTGCAACGAATACGTATCCGTCAACAAAGAATACAACTTGAAGAGACACTTTACTTCGAGACATGCGGATCACCCAAAAATTGATGGACAACTACGAAAAGATGAAATACAGAAGTTGAAGAAGAACTTGGATAACCAGCAGCAAATGTTCAACAAGCAAAGAACGCAGCACCACAGCATTGTCAAAGCCAGCTTTGTGGTAAGCGAAAAAATCGATAAGCATTCTAAGTCATTTGGTGAAGGAGAATTTATCAAAAAATGTCTGTTGGATGCTGCAAGTATAATATGTCCTGAAAAGAAAAAGACTTCGATAATATTCGTTTGTCGAGACGTACTGTTGTCCGATGGATTGAAATTATGGCTGGTGATATCAAAAAAAGTTTAAAAGAGAATATTGCTAG